>NC_084550.2:54750000-54810000 GCF_033978685.3 Nerophis lumbriciformis | reverse complement strand
TTCCATGTTGTTCTGCAGTTACACAATTATAATAGACAACAATAGTAAACTGTTTCCATCCCCGACCCTGCCAGCCTGCAGCTGGAATGGACAGGAGTGCACCCTGGGAGTGCACATCGACGAGGGCTTCACGCTATTCACCGAAGAGATGGGTGTCAAGAAAAACGTCCTCCTGCAGCATCCCTTCGAACGCCTTCGAATGTCGTCAGACGACGGCGTCCGCATGATGTTCCTCGACTTTGGAGGACCCGAAGCTGAAATTGTAAGTAGAGCTCATGCTTTGAGAATAACTTCAAGGTGGCGTCGTATTTTCCTCACGTAGTTACAACGGGTCTTTATTTAGTAAACTGCAGCGAGTAGCAGGCATCTGTTCATGTCTTAGAAGTCTCTTGGCCATTAACATGACTGATGAAGATTGACTAATAGAGTAATTGTACTTTTTTGTACAATTACAATAAACTTTGCACAAAGACTAAGAACATGCACACTAAAAACAATAGGGTTAAACAAATAACCCCATTTTAACCCAACTGCTGCTCCAGAAAAGGACATACCCCTTTTGGGTTGGGTTATTTTTTCCAACCCTATTTTTGGGTTGAATTATTTAACCCAGAAGTTGGGTAATTCTAACTACAATGTTGGGTTATTCCTAACCCAACTCTTGGGTTACACAATGTAGCGCTTCTTGACCCAATAGTTGGGTTTAAAAAAAATAAGAAATTCAACAACAACAACAAAAATATATATATAAGTTTAAATCCTTCCCAACTACCATATTTTTCGGACTATAAGTCGCAGTTTTTTTCATAGTTTGGCTGGGGGTGCGACTTATCATGTGTGCTTACGGACTGTATCCCTGCAGAATGTATTGATCTATATTGATATATAATGTATATATAGTGTTTTTTATGTTGATTTATTTTTTCATTTATTTCTTGTGCGGCCCGGTACCAATCGGTCCACAGACCGGTACCGGGCCGCGGCCCGGTGGTTGGGGATCACTGACGTAAGAGACTAGACGTATAAGATTTCATGGGATTTAGCGATTAGGAGTGACAGATTGTTTGGTAAACGTATAGCATGTTCTATATGTTATAGTTATTTGAATGACTCTTACCATAAAATGTTACGTTAACATACCAGGCACGTTCTCAGTTGGTTATTTATGCCTCATATAACGTACACTTATTCAGCCTGTTGTTCACTATTCTTTATTTATTTTAAATTGCCTTTCAAATGTCTATTCTTGGTGTTGGGTTTTATCAAATACATTTCCCCCAAAAATGCGACTTATATATTCTTTTTTTCCTTCTTTATTATGCATTTTCGGCCGGTGCGACTTATACTCCGGAGCGACTTATACTCCGAAAAATACGGTACTTATCAGAAGTAAAACTCCGCCCACTGCACTTCTTCGTATTCGTCACCGTCTTTTTCTCTCTCTTCTTTTTCTTCTTCTTTTTTGTTGCACTGTTTCATAGCATCGCCCATCCTTTCCAAATAATTCATTTTAAATGGCAGACAGCCATTATTATTATTATTATTACTTATGTTATTACCACAAACATTGTCGTGTATGGTCACAGTAGTCATACACAGTTTGCTCAAGTATTTAATACCTCTTTAAAAGGTAAAGGACACATTTCATGTACATACGATGTGTGATTAGAAATAGCGTTAATGAGATTAGTCCATAATATACTTCCCCTCAAGAAAAAAAGTAACTTTTTAATTTAAAAAAGAAAGGCTCTCACCCAAAAATGGGTTATCCAATCCAATCCACTTTAATAATATAGCACATTTAAACAACAGAATGTTTCCAAAGTGCTGCACAACAATATTAAAAACAATATTCAAATAGTATCCTTAGCTCCACCAATGACTGAATAAAAACAAAAAATAAATACATATAAAAACATTATGAAATAAATATGATTAAAAACGATTTTACAGGGTCAAGCCAATTAAACAATAAATAGAAATCAAAATCTCTTAAACCCCAAAAATGGTGCTCACAACCTTGACCACCCAAAAATTGTGTTTAAATAATAGCTCTATATAACCCAGAAAATTGGTGGTACTAGACTGGCCTGCCTGTAGTCCAGACCTGTCTGCCATTGAAAATGTGTGACGCAAAATGAAGCCTAAAATACCACATTGGAGACCCCGGACTGTTGAACAACTTAAGCTGTACATCAAGCAAGAATGGGAAATAATTCCACCTGAAAAGCTTCAAAAATTGGTCTCCTCAGTTCCTAAACGTTTACTGAGTGTTGTTAAAAGGAAAGGCCATGTAACACAGTGGTAAAAATGCCCCTGTGCCAACTTTTTTGCAATGTGTCGCTGCCATTAAATTCTAAGTTAATGATTATTTGCAAAAAAAAATTAAGTTTCTCAGTTCAAACATTAAAATATATTGTTTTTCCATTATTCACTATTCACTTTACAAATCATTGTATTCTGTTTTTTATTTACGAATTACACAACGTGCCAACTTCACTGGTTTTGGGTCTTGTACATCATTTACCTAGCCTCAGCTTTACAGATGCCGTGCCTAGTTTTCAAGTAGTGTGTTGTGATATAGAAATAGTGTAGTGTACTTTGGTTATTATAATGCAGAAAATAACATATTATTTTTTTCACTATTTGAGGAAATACATTCGTTATGATAAAATGTTTGAATAAAATCATTCCTCTTTTTTTTTTTGGTCTTCAGCAACTGGACCTCCATTCTTGCCCCAAGACCATGGTGTTCATCATCCACTCTTTTCTCTCTGCTAAAGTCAAACGACTTGGCCTGCTGGCATGATGACGTCCAGAACTATTAGCGGTATGAATATCACACAAAAAAACAAAACAATGATGACGGGATGACGTTCTCCTCCGCCGCGGCTCCTTTTTGTGGAAGAGCGACGGACACTTCTCGTGTTGAGGTAAAACTGTTTCACAGTGACGAAGCAGCACATGAATTTATGATAAATGTACGATTTTAGTAGCATTTGGTCCATTTTCTTCTCTCCGCCAGCACCCGTCATGAATGACTTGCCTTATCTGCTGCGTACGTGATGTTGCACATTTCAAAGGAGGTGACCGATCACTGCGTGATCTAAAAGTACGGAAGCATTCGTTCATGTTTTAGTCGCTTTCGCTCATTTTTAAGCTAATTTGATTTATTTTAGTTTACAAACTACACATTTGGAAAAGTTAAAAAGGGGAACATTATCACCAGACCTATGTAAGCGTCAATATATACCTTGATGTTGCAGAAAAAAGACCATATATTTTTTTTACCGATTTCCGAACTCTAAATGGGTGAATTTTGGCGAATTAAACGCCTTTCTAATATTCGCTCTCGGAGCGATGACGTCACAACGTGACGTCACATCGGGAAGCAATCCGCCATTTTCTCAAACACCGAGTCAAATCAGCTCTGTTATTTTCCGTTTTTTCGACTGTTTTCCGTACCTTGGAGACATCATGCCTCGTCGGAGGGTGAAACAACACGAACAGGGGCGGATTCAAGTTGCACCAGAGGCCCAAAGATGCGAAAGTGGCACGAAATTGGACGTTTGTTCCGCACACTTTACCGACGAAAGCTATACTACGACAGAGATGGCAAGAATGTGTGGATATCCTGCGACACTCAAAGCAGATGCATTTCCAACGATAAAGTCAAAGAAATCTGCCGCCAGACCCCCATTGAATCTGCCGGAGTGTGTGAGCAATTCAGGGACAAAGGTCCTCGGTAGCACGGCAAGCAATGGCGGCAGTTTGTTCCCGCAGACGAGCGAGCTAAACCCCCTGGATGTCTTGGCTCACACCGTCCCGAAGATGATCAAGAGAAGAATATCGACCCTAGCTTCCCTGGCCTGCTGACATGAGGGTATGTCTACAGAATATATTAATTGATGAAAATTGGGCTGTCTGCACTCTCAAAGTGCATGTTGTTGCCAAATGTATTTCATATGCTGTAAACCTAGTTCATAGTTGTTAGTTTCCTTTAATGCCAAACAAACACATATCAATCGTTGGTTAGAAGGCGATCGCCGAATTCGTCCTCGCTTTCTCCCGTGTCGCTGGCTGTCGTGTCGTTTTCGTCGGTTTCGCTTGCATACGGTTCAAACCGATATGGCTCAATAGCTTCAGTTTCTTCTTCAATTTCGTTTTCGCTACCTGCCTCCACACTACAACCATTCGTTTCAATACATTCGTAATCTGTTGAATCGCTTAAGCCGCTGAAATCCGAGTCTGAATCCGAGCTAATGTCGCTATAGCTTGCTGTTCTTTCCGCCATGTTTGTTTGTGTTGGCTTCACTATGTGACGTCACAGGAAAATGGACGGGTGTATATAACGATGGTTAAAATCAGGCACTTTGAAGCTTTTTTTAGGGATATTGCGTGATGGGTAAAATTTTGAAAACAACTTTGAAAAATAAAATAAGCCACTGGGAACTGATTTTTAATGGTTTTAACCATTCTGAAATTGTGATAATGTTCCCCTTTAAAAGACTACTAACACACAAATGGCCTGAAAGTGGATGAAATATTTATAAATGATAAAGGTACGTCTCTTTTTCTTTCCTTTTTTTTTCAAATTCATCCACTCTCAACTGATCACATTCATTACAAAGCATTTCCGTTCATTCAATCAACACAAAGTACTTTAAGTATCCAGTAAGTTCATTTAAACGTCATATTTTTTGTCATCATTAAAACCTTCTCATTAAGGAACGGTGTCTATATGTATATATATATATATATATATATATATATATATATATATATATATATATATATATATATATATATATAATAATATGTCGCTATGTATTTACTCCTCAACACACACTCTCTCAACATTAAAACATATATATATATTCTTATTTAAACAAAGGCGTGCCTTCTTTAGGATTGTTTGTACATAACATGTAATAAACTTTGTCAACTTTTAGTTTGCGTGTGATTTCTTTAAAAGTTGAGACACGGGTGTGCCTTTAAAAGAGGGAAAAGTAAAAACAAAATACAGTATGTCGAATAGGTTACCCAAACTAAAGTACTTGTTTACTAGAGATGTGACTTTTGCGAACGAGTAGACTCTTTTTGAACGGCTCTTTCAAGTGAACGATGAGACCCGATTCACGCTGCCCTGTCAAAATCAGAATCAACTTAATTGGCTTTATTTATGGAAGGAGTAATGACATCACCGTCCCAAAAGGCTGTAGTGTTGTTCCGATACCAATATTTTGGTACCGGTACCAAAATTATTTCGATACTTTTCTAAATAAAGGGGACCACAACAAATGGCACTATTGACTTCTGCCATCTGTGGTGATCTGATAACCTCTCCACGCAGGAGAGGGGGGCAGAGCAGAAAAGAGACGGCAGATCAACTGGTCTAAAAAGGGGGGTTTCTATTTAAAGGCTGGCGTATACAAATGAGTTTTAAATACTATTTCACTGAAGTCCAGTCAAATGATGTTTGTCTTATTTGGCAAGAAACCGTCGCGGTTTTGAAGGAATATATCTCCAGCTTTTGATTTTCATCAGAGGGATTAATGAAGTAACAGAGGAGTTATTATCAAAAAGCGTGGCTGAAGTCGTCACAAAGCCCAAACTGCCTGGGAGTAAGCTCGCTAACGTTACCACAGATGGCTCGTCAAATCTCACAGGAAAAAAAAACAACAACATGGGTTTATTAAAGAGAATCCAGGAGAGGGTGAAAGAGGACAACCCCCAACACCAGGTACTTTTTTGTATTTACACTGCATAGTCCACCAGGGGGCACTGTGTACATCTGTATTGCAGCTTGACCACCTAGTATTCTGGCGAGGGCACTTCACCATTGTCACTAGTGTTGTCCTGATACCAATATTTTGGTACCGGTACCAACATGTATTTCAGTATTTTTCTATATAAAGGGGACCACAAAAAATTGCATTATTGGCTTTATTTTAACAACAAATCTTAGGGTACATTAAACATATGTTTCTTATTGCAAGTTAAATAAAACAGTGAACATACAAGACAACTTGTCTTTTAGTTGTAAGTAAGCAAACAAAGGCTCCTAATTTAGTCTGCTGACATATGCAGTAACATATTTTGTCATTTATCATTCTATTATGTTGTAAACATTATTAAGGACAAGTGGTAGAAAAAAACGTGTTCATTTAGTGTTAATATCTGCTTACTTTCTCTTTCAACATGTTCTATCTACACTTCTGTTAAAATGTAATAATCACTTATTCTTCTGTTGTTTGATACTTTACATTAGTTTTGGATGATACCACAAATTTGGGTACCGATCCGATACCAAGTAGTTACAGGATCATACATTGGTCATATTCAAAGTCCTCATGTGTCCAGGGACATATTTCCTGAATTTATGAACATAATATATATATTTAAAAAAAAAAAAAAAAAAAATATATATATATATATATATATATATATATATATGTTGTAATGCTAAAAAAATATCGCTCCTGTACTTGGTATCATTACAGTGGATGTTGGTGTAGATCCACCAATGGCGTTTGTTTACATTGAAGCGTCCCGGAAGAGTTGGTGCTGCAGGGAATTCTGGGTATTTGTTCTGTAGTGTTTTTTTATTTTTATATCAACCTTTAATTATAAAGTTCAACATTTACAAACAGTTGAAAATAATAATCAAAGTAAGTACAAAACAGTACAAAACAGCGCCAGGGGGTTGTAAATTCGAAGTAACTAAAATAGAATGCAAAATATATATATATATATATATATATATATATATATATATATATATATATATATATATATATATATAAATATATAATAAACAAAGTGCAAAGCCTTATGCTCACTCAATCATTTGTTCTGTAGTGTTTATGTTGTGTTGCGGACTCAGTGAAGTGCTGTCAGGGGAGGCAAGTGAGACAGTGCCTCACCTTGCCACCGGGGGGGGGGGGGGGGTAAAAGGCTTAATTAACCATGAGATGTTCAAAAACGAAGTAATAAAATAAAATTAGTTTGAATATTTCTCTTGTGGTCTATGCTTTCGATGTGATTTTGGTGTGGTTGCTGTATATTTTTTGTAAATTTTCATAGTCAAAATCGCGGAAATTCCGGGATTCCTGATCAAAAATAAGTGTATTGAGCGCATGCGTGCGAGGGGGCGCGTGCTTGTTGCCGCCGGGGGAAAAGGCAGGCCATGAGGCAGCAAGTACCTCCGCCTCAAAGTAGGGGGCAATATATCCAAACTTTATGACCTGCCAACACCGGTTAACCCTTAAGAAGTAGAAGAAGACATCAACAGACAAGAACTGTGACACGTTTTCGCCCTAAAAAATGGAGGACTTGATTTCTAAAGTAAGGAATTTGTCAAGACTGGACTTTCAATCAAAGCAAGAAGTCATTCATACTGGGAGACCAACGCCAGAGCTGCCAGATTTGATTCAAAGGTGTGTGGTCCGAGGACAGAACATAACTTGTTCATTTCAAAAGGATTGGTATACTGGAAAATAATAGTTTTGTGGCTGTGCTACAAAAAAAAATGTCTTTATTGCTTTCCCCTGCTTTTTATTCTCAACGACTCACCCTGTTTGGACCCAAATGGGATATACAGAGGTGGCGACTTGTCCAGGGTGTACCCTGCCTTCCGCCGGAATGCAGCTGAGATAGGCAGAGGTGGGACCAAGTCATTGTTTTGCAAGTCACAAGTAAGTCTCAAGTCTTTGCCCTCAAGTTTCGAGTCAAGTCCCGAGTCAAGACAGGCAAGTCCGGAGTCAAGTCCAAAGTCAAGACTGGAAAGTCTCAAGTCAAGTCCCAAGTCCTGCATTTTGAGTTTCGAGTCCTTTCAAGCCCTTTTAACCACAGACTAATATATTTACACAGATTGTGTATGCTTTTAAAACACTGTATTTATTTATTAAAACAAGTGCATTTGAAATTGCCGGGAAAAAAATAGTGCTGACATTGCACTTCATAATAGCACTATCAACCAGCCATTTTAAACATTTAACTCATTCCTTTACAGAATAAACACATTTGAAAAAACAAGTGCAACTGTACTTATTTGCACAAAAGTGTTAACATTGTATTTCCATGGCATATTGCATTGTAACTAGTTCCACAGCAGTTTCTATCCTGTTCTTACCTTATCTCATTGATCTCATCTCATACTGTATGTGTGTTGATGTGTGCATACACATGAAAAACATAACAAATATATGAACATAACAATGAACAGAGTTGTACTTTTTAGATGTCAGGGCCCTATGCAATATGTACACATATTCTTAATATAGTATACATTTTAACTGACCTTTATTTGACAATGTTTGTCTTTTTGTAGGTGGCTAAAATGCGCAGTGCTGCTGACCGCCGTCTAAAGTTACGTTACTGTGTGTGATACATTGACTAACGTAACGTTATGTATAGGTACCTCATGCAACCCTGCTTAAAAAAAAACACTTGACAAAAAGTATGAATAAGGTAGCGAACTGCAGTGGATGGAACAGATTGTCGTGTTTGCAATGACGTTATAACCATAGACATCTTATAAGTAGACGCAGCATTGGCTGCTGTGACGCGAGCAATTTGGCCGCCATCTTCAAGTGGTGATGAGGAGCCGGCGAGCAGCCTAAACTGACAGTTGACAGGTAGAAAACAAAGATGTTCAGCGTTTTCCTGCTTAAATGAGCGGACTGTTGGAATCGGGGGATTACTTTTCACAAGTAAGATTTAACATTAACGTACTATTGGTTGTATTTTGTGAAAATAATATTACCACAGAGTTGAGAAGGAGCAAAGATGTTCAATATTTGTATGTGAAAATCACAAATAAATCTTCTGGGGGAGGATGACGCCCCTACAAGGGTTTGGTTTACAAACTTTCTGCCCCACCTAAAACAGCCGCCCCTGATTATGATGCATTCTCATTTCAGGCAAAATATGAGACAATACTTTCTTAACAGTATAATTGTAACCAGGAATAAGTCTTCAAGTAACAATATTCAAATACTAACATTGTTGGGTAAGAGAATTTGGTTTTATTCTGAATCCAGTGAAACAGATTGGTGATTTTAGTTGATATAAAGACTTTCAGGTGTTTACTAGGGATGTCCAATAATGGCTTTTTGGCGATATCCGATATTCCGATGTTGACCAAACCCTTAATAATTACCGATACCGATATCAACCGATATATACAATCGTGGAATTAACACATTATTATGCCTAATTTGGACAATCAGGTATGGTGAAGATAAGGTCCTTTTATAAAAAAAAAATTAAAAAAAAGATAAATAAATTTAAAAAAATTCTTGAATAAAAAAGAAATTAAAACAATATAAAAACAGTTACATAGAAACTAGTAATTAATGAAAATGAGTAAAATTAACTGTTAAAGGTTAGTACTATTAGTGGACCAGCATGTATTGATATATATTGATATTTATAATGTAGGAACCAGAATATTAATAACAGAAAGAAACAACACTTTTGTGTGAATGAGTGTGAATGAGTTTAAATGGGGGAGGAAGGTTTTTTGGGTTGGTGCACTAATTGTAAGTGTATCTTGTGTTTTTTATGTTGATTTAATAAAAAACAACAAAAAAAAAAACAACGATACTGATAATAAAAAAACGATACCAATAATTTCCGACATTACATTCTAACGCATTTATCGGCCAACATCTCTAGTGGTGTTATTAAATAAATGTCGGTGTCTAGCAGAACCGATAATCTAGTAAACTATGAATAATAAAACACGCCAAAACATGTGTCCTTTATCATAGCTACACGTATGACAAAAAAAGCGCGTGAAAATCAGTGGTATTCAGTGAGGTAAGATGAATTAAATGCGCTGACAGTTCATTGTTCCTGCCAAATGAATTGCACTGAGGGGAGCGGATCACCACTCCAAGATGGCGGCCCCGCGTCTCGTCAGCGCCAGTAGGCAGTAGCGCTCGATGCTCCCTTATAAGATGTCCTATGGTTATAGCGTCGGTTGACGATTCTTCTTTGTTGGTTTTCCTGCAATTTGATTGGATGAGTGCTGTGGGACGAAAACAACGTAGACTAATTTGATTGGCTGTTGTACCGAGAGCACTATTGATTGGCTGTTGTACTTAGAGCACTATTGATTGGCTGTTGTACTGAGAGCACTCACGCTTGACACGCAGTACACACAACACGCTGCGAGCATAGACAGAAATAGTACAAAATGAAAGATACGGAGCGCTGCTGAATAACTTTTTAATCTTTGGGTTTTGGGGAAAGTAGCAAGTCATGTCAAGTCAACAGGCTCAAGTCCAAGTGATGTCACAAGTCACAAGTCCAGTTGCAAGTCTCTTCACATTTTGTCAAGTGGAGTCTAAAGTCATCTAATTCATGACTCGAGTCCACACCTCTGGAGATAGGCTCCAGCACCAAAAGGACAAGCGGTAGAAAAAATGGATGCATGGGTTGGATCTGAAAAAGCTGCCAAGAAGCCTCGAAAAACATGAAAGCTCACCTGCCCACAATTAAGGTCAGATTTCTTTCAAAATGTTTGGACCATCACATATGGATCTGGCTCTACATGAGACTGAATATCAGCATCCACAATGCCGATGTAAAGGAGCATGGTGAGATATTAAGAGAGTTGATAACACTTGCTTTTTGGGGAAACGGGAGCTTGCATTTGGTGGCAATTAACTTAATTGAGAAAGAGAGACTTTAAAACGCAAAAGAAAAAGAGAAAAAGGAGGACTTCTACAACACAGTCGTGGAGATCTACTTCATCCAGAAGGAAAGGCGAATGGACTTCATTTACAAGTAAAGGTAAGATATACTGTCGAGTGCGGGGGTCCCCAAACTACAGCTTGCGGCCCCAAGTTTAAAAATGTATTTAATTTTTTTTAATTATTATGGTGACCTGAGGAATGTAAGGTGGGAGTACTGTAATTACCTAACGTTACATTATTATTTTCCATAACAATTTAGCCCCCTCCACAATATTAACCCAACGTTAAAACAGAACTAGCTATTTATTGATTAGCAATTGCCGAATCATGTAACATTAGCTTAATGCTAAAAAGCCAGGTTACTATCACATTCTGTAACAGACAAATAATTTAATGTAGGCTAACGTTACCTACCTGCTACCTCTTGTCTTTTTCTCGTTTCTCCTCCTCTTCTTTTCTCTTTTTTCTTCCCTGGGCACCTGACAGTTTTGGCCGTTTTGACATCTTGTGTTGATTTTTTGATGTGGTGACGTCCAAAAAGAGTCATGATACGGGAAGGGAGGGGGCGCACTGTGCGGGGGGGGCGTAATGTTGTAACAAATAATATTTCTATTATATAGGCTTTACTTTGCATTTTAATTAATGTGGGATTATTTTTTGTATTTAGAAATAATAGTACCAACTTTTTTTTTTTTTTTCTCCAACATTTGTGGCACTGGCGTGGCGCTTCCTGATGGACGGCGCCCTTAGCATTTGCCTATACGGCCTATGCCACGAGCCGGCTCTGGGCACAGGGGTTAGTGCATGTGCCTCACTATACGAAGGTCCTGAGTAGTCCTGAGTTCAATCCCGGGCTTGGGGTCTTTCTGTGTATGTATGTATCAGTGACGTGCAGTCACTAGAGGCAGGTGAGGCAGAGCCTCACCTGCCATCATGGAAAGAAAAAAAATGTAAAAAAAAAAAAAAAATTAAATTGTTATATGTATCCAGTGATTATACTATAAAGTTATTTTCCATTTAACTTCACCAGTTTTAGATTATTTTTATTCAAAATCGCTGAATTTTCACATTTGCCGTTCAAATACTGAGAACCGGTGAACAGCAGCCAGTCGAGGCACGTCACTCAGTGCCGCAACATGGATTGCGCAATGACTCGGCTAACTGCTGGCCTGCTGTGCAGTGAGACCGTATTGCTATATGAACTATATTATACATTTCCATAGTTTAGTTAGCTGAGGTATATAATGTACAGTGTATTTTGTCAACAACTGTATATGTGTAAAGTATTTCTTGTGCTGAGCGTTCATAAAACGGCTGCAAAAGACGCACTGGCTGAGGCTCGCCTCCTGCACCCCCGCTGTTATGCCCGTTTGATTGTGGACTATTACTGACACCTTGTGGCGATGGGAAATGTTGCGCGTCATTAGTTTGGGCACTTCGGTTTACAATCTTAGTCCAGTTTATGAGACAATGAGAGTCAGACAAGTTGTGTTAGCTCTTACAAGCCTTGGAAAAGATAAGTCGAAGTAAACTGTTTGACTTGTTTATGTGGCTCAATATGAAGGTGGAAAGAGGCTAAATTTGATAGTAAGATGTGTATTGAAAAAACGATTTTTGTGCACTAATTTAATGGATGTTTGAGGACTTAAAATGGCTGCCGGTCGCATATTTCCACCATAGAAGTAGTTTCAACGCTCAGCAGTATTTGTTTGGTGATAATGCTGTATATTTGTGTAAAGCTAATGTTTACATATTGTCTATTACATTTCAGTATGTTGGTTGAATCATATAGCTTATACATTGTCATTGTGTGTATTTCAGTTTTACAAATAAATAAATAAAATAAAAGTCCAGTGCAAGACAAAGCAAGATCAACAACAATAAAGAGCCTAAATGGATTCATCTGCTTTGGAACTTTATTAGAACGTCCTGGATTGGTTGTTAGCTGTCTGCCAAGCTGTACAACCTCAACACATATAGTGAGGGCAGAACACCCGCCATAGAATTGTTGTATCAACTAAAGCCCACACTGCAGACTGCAGGTGTACCTAATTCACAACTCCTCCAACACGAACATTATTGTTTTTGCACTTTTTGGCTTCTTATTAAATAACTTTTGTAACCTATTTTCATGGGCTTTCCTCTTTGTGATGTTAAGTTCCTGTTATGCGCTGTTCAATCAATCAATCAATCAATCTTTATTTATATAGCCCTAAATCACAAGTGTCTCAAAGGGCTGCACAAGCCACAACGACATCCTCGGTACAAAGCCCACATACGGGCAAGGAAAAACTCACCCCAGTGGGACGTCGATGTGAATGACTATGAGAAACCTTGGAGAGGACCGCATATGTGGGTTAACCCCCCCCCTCTAGGGGAGACCGAAAGCAATGGATGTCGAGTGGGTCTGACATAATATTGTGAGAGTCCAGTCCATAGTGGATCCAACATAATAGTAAGAGTCCAGTCCATAGTGGGGCCAGCAGGACACCATCCCGAGCGGAGACGGGTCAGCAGCGTAGAGATGTTCCCAGCCGATGCACAGGCGAGCGGTCCACCCCGGGTCCCGACTCTGGACAGCCAGCACTTCATCCATGGCCACCGGACCTGTGCCCCCCCCCCTCAAGGAAAAGGGGAGCAGAGGAGAAAAGAAAAGAAACGGCAGATCAACTGGTCTAACAGGGGGGCTATTTAAAGGCTAGAGTATACAAATGAGTTTTAAGATGGGACTTAAATGCTTCTACTGAGGTAGCATCTCTAATTGTTACCGGGAGGGCATTCCATAGTACTGGAGCCCGAATAGAAAACGCTCTATAGCCCGCAGACTTTTTCTGGGCTCTGGGAATCACTAATAAGCCGGAGTTCTTTGAACGCAGATTTCTTGCCGGGACATATGGTACAATGCAATCGACAAGATAGGACGGAGCTAGACCGTGTAGTATTTTATACGTAAGTAGTAAAACCTTAAAGTCACATCTTAAGTGCACAGGAAGCCAGTGCAGGTGAGCCAGTATAGGCGTAATATGATCAAACTTTCTTGTTCTTGTCAAAAGTCTAGCAGCCGCATTTTGTACCAACTGTAATTTTTTAATGCTAGACATAGGGAGACCCGAAAATAATACGTTACAGTAGTCGAGACGAGACGTAACGAACGCATGAATAATGATCTCAGCGTCGCTAGTGGATAAAATAGAACGAATTTTAGCGATATTACGGAGATGGAAGAAGGCCGTTTTAGTAACACTCTTAATGTGTGATTCAAACGAGAGAGTTGGGTCGAAGATAATACCCAGATTCTTTACTGATTCGCCTTGTGTAATTGTTTGGTTGTCAAATGTTAAGGTGGTATTATTAAATAAATGTCGGTGTTTAGCAGGACCGATAATCAGCATTTCCGTTTTCTTGGCGTTGAGTTGCAAGAAGTTAGCGGACATCCATTGTTTAATTTCATTAAGACACGCCTCCAGCTGACTACAATCCGGCGTGTTGGTCAGCTTTAGGGGCATGTAGAGTTGGGTGTCATCAGCATAACAATGAAAGCTAACACCGTATTTGCGTATGATGTCGCCTAGCGGCAGCATGTAAATACTAACGAGTGCAGGGCCAAGAACCGAACCCTGAGGAACTCCGCACGTTACCTTAACATAGTCCGAGGTCACATTATTATGGGAGACGCATTGCATCCTGTCAGTAAGATAAGAGTTAAACCACGACAAAGCTAAGTCTGACATACCAATACGTGTTTTGATACGCTCTAATAAAATATTATGATCGACGGTATCGAAAGCAGCGCTAAGATCAAGAAGCAGCAACATAGATGACGCATCAGAATCCATCGTTAGCAGTAGATCATTAGTCATTTTTGCGAGGGCTGTCTCCGTAGAGTGATTTGCCCTGAAACCGGATTGAAAAGGTTCACAGAGATTGTTAGACACTAAGTGTTCATTTAGCTGCTGTGCGACAATTTTTTCGAGGATTTTCGAAATAAAGGGAAGGTGGGACACCGGTCGGTAGTTTACCATGAGGTCAGGATCGAGGTTAGGTCTTTTGAGCAGAGGATGAATAACCGCTTTCTTGAATGCTAGGGGAACAGTGCCAGAGGAAAGTGATAAGTTTATAATATTTAGCACTGATGGACCTAATAATACAAAAAGCTCCTTGATAAGTTTCCCAGGAAGTGGGTCAAGTAAACATGTTGTTTGTTTTATCCCACTTACACGCTGTAATAGTTCCTCTAATGTTATTTCATCAAAAAGAGAGAGACTATTTTGTATTGCAGTATCCGTCGTAGATACAGTTGTATCTGTGTTCATAGAACCCAGTTGTAGCTGGGATGCGTTGTCTTTAATCTCCTTTCTAATGAGTTCAATTTTCTTATTAAAGAAATTCATAAAGTCATCTGCCGAGTGGGTGGAGCTATTGGGAGGAGTCCCTTGTTGGGTTAGCGATGCTACTGTACTAAACAAAAATTTAGGGTCGTTTTTGTTGAGGCGGATGAGATTTGAGTAATATTTAGCTTTAGCTAAGGTAAGCATGCGTTTATACGATATTAAACTATCACTCCATGCTTGATGGAAAACCTCAAGCTTGGTCGCGCGCCATTTGCGTTCCAACTTTCTACATGATAATTTATGAGCTCTGGTTTCCTCTGTAAACCATGGGGTGCGCCTTTTAGGGGCCCTTTTTTGTTTTAGCGGTGCTATACTATCAATGGTTTTGCACAGGGCATTGTCAAAGTTGTGAGTGAGGTTATCAATAGAGCCGACATAATTTGGGAATGGTGCCATTACCGAAGGCAGTAGGTCAGCAAGAGTCATCGTTGTGGCGGCATTAATGTTGCGGCTGCTATAGCAGTTATTATTATTATTAGTTTGTTGACAATGAGTCAGAACTTCGAATTTTATAAGGTAATGATCGGACATTACTTTAGTATACGGGAGTACCATAACTTTGGAGGTGGTGACACCCCTGACCAGCACTAGATCTATCGTATTGCCGTTGCGATGCGTAGGTTAATGTATTATTTGTGTAAGACCACAGCTATCAATTATAGTCTGGAGCGCCACGCACTGAGGGTCCGATGGGGTATTCATATGGATATTAAAGTCCCCCATTATGATTATATTGTCTGCGTGCGTCACTAGATCAGCAACGAACTCTGAGAATTCATTAATAAAGTCCGAGTAGGGCCCTGGGGGGCGGTAGATAACAGCCATATCGAGAGGCAGCGGTGCGACAGACCTCATAGTAAGCACCTCAAACGATTTGTATTTATTATTTAGGTTAGGGGTAAGGTTAAAGTTTTCATTATATATTAGTGCGACCCCCCCACCCCTTTTAAGGGGACGGGCAATATGCGCATTCGTATAGTTAGGAGGAGATGCCTCATTTAGCGCAAAAAATTCATCTGGTTTGAGCCAGGTTTCGCTAAGACCAATGACGTTAAGATTGTTGTCTCTAATGACCTCATTAACTAATAACGTTTTGGGAGACAATGATCTTATGTTTAAAAAGCCCATATTATAAGTATTGGGCTGTTTTGACGAGTTTTTGTTTAAATTATCCGTAGTAGAAATATTAATAATGTTGCGTTTATTATACGTAGTGCACTTTAAATAGTTTCGACCATATCTAGGAATTGATACGACGGGAATTTTCAGATTGTTTGCTTGATGCTGCGATCGACTGAACGCATCATGATTTGCCACCTCAGTAGAATGCATATCTACCCCGGACACATTCACAACAGAAAACACATTATGTGAGTTGTGTGTTATTCTAAGAAAATTGCTATGCGTACAGGAATTATCCAGCCTGGTGCTGGCTAGTTCTAGCTTAACTGACTCCTCACCCGGACTAGCAGGCTCTGTAATTGCCTGTGACCGGGCTTGCTCTAGTGTAGTTAGTCAAATGTGACTTAAACAGTAGTCTATATTCTTAGACAGGATGATGGCGCCTTCCTGGTTAGGGTGAAGGCCGTCCCTCATCAGCAAGCCTGGTTTGCCCCAGAAAGAGGGCCAATTATCAATAAACGTTAGTCCCTGTTGTCTACAGAAGCTAGCCAGCCACTTGTTAAGCGAGACTAATCTGCTATATCTCTCATCATTGCCTCTCGCAGGCAGGGGGCCAGAGACAATTACTCGATGCCTGGACATCTTTCTAGCGAGATCACAAGTCCTGGCTATGTTTCTCTTTGTAATCTCTGACTGTCTCATTCTAGTGTCATTGGAGCCAACGTGTACAACTATATTCGCATAACTAGTGGTGCGATTAGCCTGTCGTACGTGTTTACTAGGCCTGTTGCGAGTTAGCTCCCTAAGATTAGCCTCAATGTCAGGTGCTCGGGCCCCCGGGATGCACTTAATTGTGGCTGGTTTGCTAAGCTTTATGTTTCGGGTGATGGAGTCCACTATGACTAAGGTGTGGTGCCCGGTAGACTGGGGTGTAGGACTAGCTAAAGAGCTAAATCTATTATGCGTCTCAACCGGTACACCGTAGCTTGTAGGCCGCTGTTATACAGTATATGCTTTGAGCTCTTATTTTGAAGGCGCTAAGAGCGGAAGTGATGTCACGTTGCGGAGGTTTTTGAAAGAAGGTAAATAAAGTGGCCCTCGTGTAAACTGGAGCCTCCGTGTTTGTTATTTTGTAGTTTCATACAGTATAGGCGACATTTATAAACCCTCGGTTACACTTTTTTAAATAGATTCAATCTTGCACGTGGAAAGTTTAAGTGAGGGCTTTAGTTGCGGCGCATGGACTTAATTTCTAAGTAAAGGTAAGACCATAATAACGTTTTTTTTTATTAAATGTGCTTTTTTGTGTGCTACAGTTTGTATGTGTAAAGTTAAAGTTAAGTTAAAGTACCAATGATTGTCACACACACACTAGGTGTAATGAAATTTGTCCTCTGCATTTGACCCATCCCCTTGATCACCCCCTGGGAGGTGGGCATCAGCGGCGCCACGCCTGGGAATCATTTTTGGAAATCGAGGTCCCAGAGTCTGGAGGAAGACAGGAGAGGCACAGGATCCACGTTGCCTGAAGTCTAGTGTAAAGTTTCCACCATCAGTGATGGTTTGGGGTGCCATGTCATCTGCTGGTGTCGGTCCACTCTGTTTCCTGAGATCCAGGGTCAACGCAGCCGTCTACCAGCAAGTTTTAGAGCACTTCATGCTTCCTGCTGCTGACCTGCTCTATGGAGATGGAGATTTCAAGTTCCAACAGGACTTGGCGCCTGCACACAGCGCAAAATCTACCCGTGCCTGGTTTACGGACCATGGTATTTCTGTTCTAAATTGGCCCGCCAACTCCCCTGACCTTAGCCCCATAGAAAATCTGTGGGGTATTGTGAAAAGGAAGATGCAGAATGCCAGACCCAAAAACGCAGAAGAGTTGAAGGCCACTATCAGAGCAACCTGGGCTCTCATAACACCTGAGCAGTGCCAGAAACTCATCGACTCCATGCCACGCCGCATTAACGCAGTAATTGAGGCAAAAGGAGCTCCAACCAAGTATTGAGTATTGTACATGCTCATATTTTTCATTTTCATACTTTTCAGTTGGCCAACATTTCTAAAAATCCCTTTTTTGTATTAGCCTTAAGTAATATTCTAATTTTGTGACACACGGAATTTTGGATTTTCATTTGTTGCCACTTCAAATCATCAAAATTAAATGAAATAAACATTTGAATGCATCAGTCTGTGTGCAATGAATAAATATAATGTACAAGTTACACCTTTTGAATGCAATTACTGAAATAAATCAAGTTTTTCAAAATATTCTAATTTACTGGCTTTTACCTGTATGTATGTATGTATGTATGTATGTATGTATGTATGTATGCCAAATTGTTTTAACCCAATGCGGCCCCTCCAAGTCAAAAAGTTTGGGGATCCCTGGTCTCGTGTCCGCTCTGCAGTTGCTGTGTTAATTGTGTGCTAAGTGTGTTAAAATGTTTTACTCTAGCATCATGCTGTGTGTTTTTGTGATTTTTAAGCCAGTGCCTTTGCATCATACTGTCATGTTTGTAAATTTGACTTGTGAGTCAGTGACTTAGCGTCATACTGTGTGTGTTTGTAAATCTGACTAATGGGTCAGTGCCTCCCCAACCTCAAACCTCACTGCACGTCACTGGTGCAAATATTCTCCCAAAATACAAAATATTTACATATATTATGTAGAGATCTCCGATAATGGCTTTTTTGCCGATATTCCGATAATGTCCAACACTTAATTACCGATTCCGATATCAACCGATACCGATATATACAGTGGTGGGATTAATACATTATTATGCCTAATTTTGTTGTGATGCCCCGCTGGATGCATTAAACAATGTAACAAGGTTTTCCAAAATAAATCAACTCAAGTTATGGAAAAAAAGTGCCAACATGCCACTGCCATCTTTATTATTGAAGTCACAAAGTGCATTCTTTTTTTTTAACATGCCTCAAAACAGCAGCTTGGAATTTGGGACATGCTCTCCCTGAGCGAGCAGTAGGAGGTTAAGGTGGGTAGGGAGTAGCGCGGGTTTATATTGTAGCGTCCCGGAAGGGTTAGTGCTGCAAGGGATTCTGGGTATTTGTTCTGTTGTGTTTATGTTGTGTTACGGTGCGGATGTTCTCCCGAAATGTGTTTGTCATTCTTGTTTGGTGTGGGTTCACAGTGTGGCTCGTATTTGTAACAGTGTTAAAGTTGTTTATACGGCCACCCTCAGCGTGACCTGTATGGCTGTTGACCAAGTATGCATTCACTTGTGTGTGTGTGTAAAGCCGTAGATATTATGTGATTGGGCCGGCACGCAAAGGCAGTGCCTTTTAGGTTTATTGGCGCTCTGTACTTCTCCCTACGTCCGTGTGCACAGCGGCGTTATAGAAAGTCATACATTTTACTTTTTGAAACCGATACCGATAATTTCCGATATTACATTTTAAAGCATTTATCGGCCGTTAATATCAGCAGTCCGATATTATCGCACATCCCTAATATTATGTAAATATTACATATATTTTATATTGTTTATAATGTTTATAATATCTATTTTCTATTTCTTGCTGGATCTACTCTATTTTATGCTGCTGCTGTCACATATACTGTATATACTGTAATATTGTACATGTGTTGTATATATTGTATATTGTATATATTGTATATATGTTATAGACATAATATAATATATCTGTATATATATTATTCTGTACACATATGTATATATTCGTATATATGTTAGATTTTTTTATCGCTATATTAGTCTATACCTGCATTGTCCTTTCCATCCTTACTTTTTCCATCATTGTAACTGAGCTACTGTGTTGAACAATTTCCCTTGTGGATCATTAAAGTTTGTCTAAGTCTAATAGTGCTACTACGGTACATTTTTAGTCTATTTTATACCTGCATTGTCCTTTCCAGCCTTACACTTTCCATCCTTTGTAACTAAGCTACTGTGTGGAACAATTTCCCTTGTGGATCATTCAAGTTTGTCTAAGTCTAAGTCTAATATTGCTACTACGGTACATTTTTAGTCTATTTTATACCTGCATTGTCCTTTCTATCCTTACACTTTCCATCCTTTGTAACTGAGCTATTGTGTGGAACAATTTCCCTTGTGGATCATTAAAGTTTGTCTAAGTCTAAGTCTAATATTGCTACAACGGTACATTTTTAGTCTATTTTATACCTGCATTGTCCTTTCCATCCTTACACTTTCCATCCTTTGTAACTGAGCTACTGTGTGGAACAATTTCCCTTGTGGATCATTAAAGTTTGTCTAAGTCTAATATTGCTACTACGGTACATTTTTAGTCTATTTTATATCTGCATTGTCCTTTCTATCCTTACACTTTCCATCCTTTGTAACTGAGCTACTGTGTGGAACAATTTCCCTTGTGGATCATTAAAGTTTGTCTAAGTCTAAGTCTAATATTGCTACAACGGTACATTTTTAGTCTATTTTATACCTGCATTGTCCTTTCCATCCTTACACTTTCCATCCTTTGTAACTGAGCTACTGTGTGGAACAATTTCCCTTGTGGATCATTAAAGTTTGTCTAAGTCTAATATTGCTACTACGGTACATTTTTAGTCTATTTTATATCTGCATTGTCCTTTCCATCCTTACACTTTCCATCCTTTGTAACTGAGCTACTGTGTGGAACAATTTCCCTTGTGGTTCATTAAAGTTTGTCTAAGTCTAAGTCTAATATTGCTACAACGGTACATTTTTAGTCTATTTTATACCTGCATTGTCCTTTCCAGCCTTACACTTTCCATCCTTTGTAACTGGGCTATTGTGTGGAACAATTTCCCTTGTGGATCATTAAAGTTTGTCTAAGTCTAAGTCTAATATTGCTACTCCGGTACATTTTTAGTCTATTTTACACCTGCATTGTCCTTTCCAGCCTTACACTTTCCATCCTTTGTAACTGAGCTACTGTGTTGAACAATTTCCCTTGTGGATCATTAAAGTTTGTCTAAGTCTAAGTCTAATATTGCTACTACGGTACATTTTTAGTCTATTTTATACCTGCATTGTCCTTTCCATCCTTACACTTTCCATCCTTTGTAACTGAGCTACTGTGTGGAACTATTTCCCTTGTGGATCATTAAAGTTTGTCTAAGTCTACGTCTAATATTGCTACTACGGTACATTTTTAGTCTATTTTATACCTGCATTGTCCTTTCCATTTTTACACTTTCCATCCTTTGTAACTGAGCTACTGTGTGGAACAATTTCCCTTTTGGATCATTAAAGTCTGTCTAAGTCTAAGTCTAATATTGCTACTGCGCTACATTTTTAGTCTATTTTATACCTGCATTGTCCTTTCCATTTTTACACTTTCCATCCTTTGTAACTGAGCTACTGTGTGGAACAATTTCCCTTGTGGATCATTAAAGTTTGTCTAAGTCTAAGTCTAATATTGCTACTACGGTACATTTTTAGTCTATTTTATACCTGCATTGTCCTTTCCATCCTTACACTTTCCATCTTTTGTAACTGAGCTACTGTGTGGAACAATTTCCCTTGTGGATCATTAAAGTTTGTCTAAGTCTAAGTCTAATATTGCTACTACGGTACATTTTTAGTCTATTCTATACCTGCATTGTCCTTTCCAGCCTTACACTTTCCATCCTTTGTAACTGAGCTACTGTGTGGAACAAATTCCCTTGTGGATCATTAAAGTTTGTCTAAGTCTAAGTCTAATATTGCTACTACGGTACATTTTTAGTCTATTTTATACCTGCATTGTCCTTTCCATCCTTACTTTTTCCATCATTGTAACTGAGCTACTGTGTTGAACAATTTCCCTTGTGGATCATTAAAGTTTGTCTAAGTCTAATATTGCTACTACAGTACATTTTTAGTCTATTTTATACCTGCATTGTCTTTTCCATCCTTACACTTTCCATCCTTTGTAACTGAGCTACTGTGTGGAACAATTTCCCTTGTGGATCATTAAAGTTTGTCTAAGTCTAAGTCTAATATTGCTACTACGGTACATTTTTAGTCTATTTTATACCTGCATTGTCCTTTCCAGCCTTACACTTTCCATCCTTTGTAACTGAGCTACTGTGTGGAACAATTTCCCTTGTGGATCATTAAAGTTTGTCTAAGTCTAAGTCTAAGTCTAATATTGCTACTGCGGTACATTTTTAGTCTATTTTATACCTGCATTGTCCTTTCCATCCTTACACTTTCCATCCTTTGTAACTGAGCTACTATGTGGAACAATTTCCCTTGTGGATCATTAAAGTTTGTCTAAGTCTAAGTCTAATATTGCTACTACGGTACATGTTTAGTCTATTTTATACCTGCACTGTTCTTTCCATCCTTACACTTTCCAGCCTTTGTAACTGAGCTACTGTGTGGAACAATTTCCCTTTTGGATCATTAAAGTTTGTCTAATGTCTAATGTCTAAAATGTTTTTGTCATTGTTGTTTACTGTGGTTTCGCTATATGGCACATGTTTATGACAGTGTTGGCGTTGTTCATACGGCCAACCTTAGTGTGCCATGTATGGCTGTTGACTAAGTATGCATTTCATTCGCTTGTGTGCATTGTGTTCAAAGTTAAGATAGTCGTCATGCTGGTTAATGATCGGACATAATGAAATCTTGTCTTGACTTAGCCAATTATGTATCATTTTTGGGGGACCGGTACTTTTTAACCGAATATAATTCGTAAGTATCGCGACACAGGGACATTGCATCAGAATAAATACGGCCGCAAAAGACTTAATGCAGGCCATCATGCAGAAACGGGAGAGGTGTTTATTGTGTATGTAGACTGACGTGCAAAGAATGGGTCTGAAGTATGATGATGATGATGATGATGATGTCAGTGTGTGATGGGGACAATTAGGCCTCATGTTGCTGTCACAAACACTTCTTTTCTTGCATGCTTGTTATTTGCGAGGAGCAGACTCCAGAAAAACACACCGTGCAAGTCGTGTTTATCAAAGCCATCACACGTGAATAGTGTTCACATTTGATCACATCCACTTCCCCCCCTCCTCCTCTCCCTACTCTTGTTGCAGCGTTACCGTGGTAACAGCAGGAGGGCTGTGTCCATCTCTTTCTCCTGAACTATAGTGAAATTGGCAATCAGCCTGTCGGGTCTGGTGCAGAGAGAGTGGGGGGGGTGGGGGGGATGTTGAATATATTTTGATTAAAGTGGAAATGTAGCAGGAGAGACATCAAATAACAGGAGTGCAGAGAAAAGTAGGCCTGCAACATAAGCGTGAGTTTATGTCAAAGACTGAAAGCAAACATGATATTCATTCAGAGTCCAGTATGTTGATCAAATCAGCTAGAGTTAACGCAAAACATGAACTATAACACGGTGTGCATTTAAAATAAAAGAAAAAAGATTAAAGCACTACATTGATAATTAAAGATACAACAATACTATTATTAATGACAATTATCATTATTAATAATTAATGCAACAATAAAATAAAACAATTATATTAAGTATTCTCTTTTATGTCTATTTTACATTATTTATTATTACTGATTAATAAAAATAAAACAAATTTAATGTGTATATTTGATTTATTTTTATTTTGCTCTGTCCAACCCGATTAATAAAAAATGCATTAAATGCGTACATAAAAACATTTTTATCTATACATGTTTTATTTATTTTTATTTTACACTGTTAAACCCCTCATTAATAAAACATACATTAAATGTGTACACCAATACTTTTTTTATGTATACATTTTATTTTATTACCTTTTTATTAATAATTGTCATTACTACTAATTCACGTAACGAATAGAATATACAGTACAAATAATTATGCTATTGTAATTCTCAATATTGTTTTATATTATGTAATTGTACTCTGCTTAATCCCTGATTAATAGAACAATACTAAATATATATATTTATGTAGAGATTTTATGACAATAATATACATTAATCAGGGGTTAGGCAAAGTAAACTACATTACAATAAAATAATATATGTAGATAAAAAATGGTGTATGCATTGAATGTATTTTCTTTTTTCTTAATTAGGGATTAGGCAGAGTGGAATAAAATGTAATATATACATAAAAAGTATTGGTGCACACATTTGTCTTTTCTTATTAATCAGGAGTTGAGCAGTAACAGTAATTTATATTACTGTATATTAAATGTGTTTTTTCAAACCCTGATTAATGAATATCCCCATAACTATGTGTATAATAATTTTTCCTACACCCTGATTGGTTAATTTTACCATTAAATCATTTACATTTTCCTAAAGACTCATTAATTAGCTTAAAATGTATCCAATACTTTTTGTGGACATAATTAAAATTTTTGGATTATTATAATAAAAAAAAACATATTTTTTTCTTCTTTTTTCCTTTTTTTTCTTTTCTTTTTTTAAACCCGTGGCATGTCATATTCCAGTATGACCGCCAGGTGTCAGTGATGTGCTTTGTGACTGCTTACCAATGTGGCATGGGATCCAGTAGGGGTCTCTGTTTCTCTTTCACAATAAAAGCATGAGTATTATTACATCGAGGGGGGGGGGGGGGGTATGGTAGGACGTTTAAGATTTGATTGGTGCTGACCTAATTCCGAACAGGACATCCCATAATAACCAATACCCCCCCCCCTTCCCCACTGTCCTCCCCCTTCCTTTCTGTCCTCTTTCAACACAAAAGGACGAGAGCGGATAAAGAGGCCAAGAGATTAATACCAAAGCATGAGATGAGCAATTCATATTCCAATTGAAGGAGCATGTTATCTAGTTTTTCCACACGCTGCAGTATTTCCTTCTCTTCAAAGCAGGGTTCCTGGGGAACTTTCAAGGAAGGCCACAAAGAGTGGAAGTGGAACGTGGGAGACGGCGGTGCACCTTTTCCCCCAACAAGCATGTCTAATGTGTGCACGGGCCAGCCTTAATCGAGGCGGCCTGTTTGATTCCGTTTCAAAGCGGACCGCAGGATTCAAAACACCCAAAAAAAAAAAAGTACGGAAAATTAAATCGAACTTTCCAGCTTGACATTTTCCCATGTCCCGACTAGTCCTCGTTATTCTTATTACGACTGTGTGTCTTCTACGAGGAGCAGGTTAAGCTTGTTAAATATGCCAAAGCAAATTGTATTTTTGCACAAGTAAGCTCCTTGGAAATATTCCATCCCCCCCCCCCCCTCCCCTTCCCTTCTAAATGTAGTTATGAATTTTAAAGTAGACTTGTATTACTGGAGGAGGAAGAGAAGTGTGTGATCGGAATACTGAGCAAAGCGCCCAGATTGGAATTCCTTGTTCTTGGTGCAGCTTTTAAAGGGAGGGGGCGGGGTGGATGGGCTGTCAACATGGAAGTAGAAGAAACAGAAAAAAAGGTTAATAATGGCTGCCAGGGAGACAAGCATGCTATTTATTTATTTTTTGTATTGATTTTAAGATACAGTGGATCCCCGCATATTCACCATTCAGCAAATTTGCACACTATAAGTTGAATAGGGCTGCAACTAACAACTAATTTGATAATCGATTAATCTGTCGATTAGGGCTGCAACTAACGATTCATTTGATAATCGATTAATCTGTCGATTATTACTTCGATTAATCGATTAATAATCGGATAAAAGAGACAAACTACATTTCTATACTTTCCAGTATTTTATTGGGAAAAAAACAGCATACTGGCACCATACTTATTTTGATTGTTTCTCAGCTTTTTGTACATGTTGCAGTTTATAAATAAAGGTTTATAAAAAAATAAATAATTGCCTCTGCGCATAGCATAGATCCAACGAATCGATGACTAAATTAATCGCCAACTATTTTTATAATCGATTTTAATCGATTTAATCGATTAGTTGTTGCAGCCCTACTGTCGATTATTACTTCGATTAATCGATTAATAATCGGATAAAAGAGACCAACTACATTTCTATCCTTTCCAGTATTTTATTGGAAAAAAACAGCATACTGGCACCATACTTATTTTGATTATTGTTTCTCAGCTGTTTGTACATGTTGCAGTTTATAAAAATAAAAAATAAAAAAACAAATAAAAAAAGTAGCCTCTGCGCATGGATCGATGACTAAATTAATCGCCAACTATTTTTTTATAATCGATTTTAATCGATTAGTTGTTGCAGCCCTACTGTCGATTATTACTTTGATTAATCGATTAATAATCGGATAAAAGAGACCAACTACATTTCTATCCTTTCCAGTATTTTATTGGAAAAAAACCAGCATACTGGCACCATACTTATTTTGATTATTGTTTCTCAGCTGTTTGTACATGTTGCAGTTTATAAAAATAAAAAACAAATAAAATAAAAAGTAGCCTCTGCGCATAGCATAGATCCAACGGATCGATGACTAAATTAATCGCCAACTATTTTTATAATCGATTTTACTCGATTAGTTGTTGCAGCCCTACTGTTGATTATTACTTCGATTAATCGATTAATAATCGGATAAAAGAGACCAACTACATTTCTATCCTTTCCAGTATTTTATTGGAAAAAAACAGCATACTGGCACCATACTTATTTTGATTATTGTTTCTCAGCTTTTTGTACATGTTGCAGTTTATAAATAAAGGTTTATAAAAATAAAAAAAATAAAAAATAATTGCCTCTGCGCATAGCATAGATCCAACGAATCGATGACTAAATTAGTCGCCAACTATTTTTATAATCGATTAGTTGTTGCAGCCCTACTGTCGATTATTACTTCGATTAATCGATTAATAATCGGATAAAAGAGACAAACTACATTTCTATTCTTTCCAGTATTTTATTGAAAAAAAATAATCATACTGGCACCATACTTATTTTGATTATTGTTTCTCAGCTGTTTGTACATGTTGCAGTTTATAAAAATAAAAAATAAAAAAACTAATAAAAAAAGTAGCCTATGCGCATAGAATAGATCCAACGAATCGATGACTAAATGAATCGCCAACTATTTTTATAATCGATTTTAATCGATTAGTTGTTGCAGCCCTACTGTCGATTATTACTTCGATTAATAATCGGATAAAAGAGACCAACTACATTTCTATCCTTTCCAGTATTTTATTGGAAAAAAACAGCATACTGTCACCATACTTATTTTGATTATTGTTTCTCAGCTTTTTGTACATGTTGCAGTTTATAAATAAAGGTTTATAAAAAAAATAAATAATAATAATAATTGCCTCTGCCGCATAGCATAGATCCAACGAATCGATGACTCAATTAATCGCAAACTATTTTTATAATCGATTTTAATCGATTTAATCAATTAGTTGTTGCAGCCCTACTGTCGATTATTACTTCGATTAATCGATTAATAATCGGATAAAAGAGACCAACTACATTTATATCCTTCCAGTATTTTATTGGGAAAAAATCCGCATACTGGCCCCATACTTATTTTGATTATTGTTTCTCAGCTGCTTGTACATGTTGCAGTTTATAAAAATAAAAAACAAATAAAAAAAGTAGCCTCTGCGCATAGCATAGATCCAACGGATCGATGACTAAATTAATCGCCAACTATTTTTATAATCGATTTTAATCGATTAGTTGTTGCAGCCCTACTGTCGATTATTACTTCGATTAATCGATTAATAATTGGATAAAAGAGACCAACTACATTTATATCCTTTCCAGTATTTTATTGGGAAAAAAACAGCATACTGGCACCATACTTATTTTGATTATTGTTTCTCAGCTTTTTGTACATGTTGCAGTTTATAAATAAAGGTTTATCAAAAAAAATAATAATAAAAAAATAATAATAATTGCCTCTGCGCATAGCATAGATCCAACGAATCGATGACTAAATTAATCACCATCTATTTTTATAATCGATTTTAATCCATTTAATCGATTAGTTGTTGCAGCCCTACTGTCGATTATTACTTCGATTAATCGATTAATAATTGGATAAAAGAGACAAACTACATTTCTATCCTTTCCAGTATTTTATTGAAAAAAACCCCCAAAAAAACCCAGCATACTGGCACCATACTTATTTTGATTATTGTTTCTCAGCTGTTTGTACATGTTGCAGTTTATAAATAAAGGTTTATAAAAAAAATAAAAAAAGTAGCCTCTGCGCATGCGCGTAGCATAGATCCAACGGATCGATGACTAAATTAATCGCCAACTATTTTTTATAATCGATTTGATTGATTAGTTGTTTTAGCCCTACTGTCGATTATTACTTCGATTAATCGATTAATAATCGGATAAAACAGACCAACTACATTTCTATCCTTTCCAGTATTTTATTGGAAAAAAACAGCATACTGGCACCATACTTATTTTGATTATTGTTTCTCAGCTTTTTGTACATGTTGCAGTTTATAAATAAAGGTTTATAAAAAATAAAAAAAAATAAAAAATTGCCTCTGCGCATAGCATAGATCCAACGAATCGATGACTAAATTAATCACCATCTGTTTTTATAATCGATTTTAATCGATTTAATCGATTAGTAGTTGCAGCCCTACTGTCGATTATTACTTTGATTAATCGATTAATAATTGGATAAAAGAGACAAACTACATTTCTATCCTTTCCAGTATTTTATTGGAAAAAAAACAGCATACTGGCACCATACTTATTTTGATTGTTTCTCAGCTTTTTGTACATGTTGCAGTTTATAAATAAAGGTTTATAAAAAAAAAAATAAAAAAAAAATAATAATAATTGCCTCTGCGCATAGCATAGATCCAACGAATCGATGACTAAATTAGTCGCCAACTATTTTTTATAATCGATTTTAATCGATTAGTTGTTGCAGCCCTGCTGTCGATTATTACTTTGATTAATCGATTAACAATCGGATAAAAGAGACCAACTACATTTCTATCCTTTCCAGTGTTTTATTGGAAAAAAACAGCATACTGGCACCATACTTATTTTGATTATTGTTTCTCAGCTTTTTGTACATGTAGCAGTTTATAAATAAAGGTTTATAAAAAAATAAAAATTAAAAAATTGCCTCTGCGCATAGCATAGATCCAACAAATCGATGACTAAATTAATCGCCATCTATTTTTATAATCGATTTAATCGATTAGTTGTTGCAGCCCTACTGTCGATTATTACTTCGATTAATCGATTAATAATTGGATAAAAGAGACAAACTACATTTCTATCCTTTCCAGTATTTTATTGGGGGGAAAAACCCAGCATACTAGCACCATACTTATTTTGATTATTGTTTCTCAGCTGTTTGTACATGTTGCAGTTTATAAATAAAGGTTTATAAAAAAAATAAATTAAAAAAAAGTAGCCTGTGCGCATGTGCACAGCATAGATCCAATGGATCGATGACTAAATTAATCGCCAACTATTTTTATAATCGATTTTAATCGATGTAATCGATTAGTTGTTGCAGCCCTAAAGTTGAATATATAAGTTGAAAAGGATTTGCAAATCATTGTATTCTGTTTTTTAATTTACGAATTACACAACGTGCCAACTTCACTGCTTTTGGGTTCTGTACATATATGCAGTCGTGGTCAAAAGTTTACATACACCTGTAAAGAACATAATGTCATGGCTGTCTTGAGTTTCCAATCATTTCTACAACTCTTATTTTTGTGTGAGAGTGATTGGAGCACATATTCATGAAGTTTGGTTCTTTTATGAATTTATTATGGGTCTACTGAAAATGTGAGCAAATCTGCCGGGTCAAAAGTATACATACTGCAATGTTAATATTTGCTTACATGTCCCTTGGCAAGTTTCACTGCAATAACGTGCTTTTGGTAGCCATCCACAAGCTTCTGGTTGACTTTTTGACCACTCCTTGACAAAATTGGTGCAGTTCAGGTAAATTTGTTGGTTTTCGGACATTGACTTGTTTCTTCAGCATTGTCCACACGTTTGAGTCAGGACTTTGGGAAGGCCATTCTGAAACCTTCATTCTAGCCTGATTTAGCCATTCCTTTACCACTTTTGACGTGTGTTTGGGGTCATCGTCCTGTTGGAACACCCAACTGCGCCCAAGACCCAACCACCGGGCTGATGATTTTAGGTTGTCCTGAAGAATTTGGAGGTACACTGCAAAAACTGAAATCTAAGTAAGATTAAGTATCTCAAATAAGGGTGATATTTGCTCATTTTCTGTCTGATAAGATAATTATTCTCACTAAGCAGATTTTATGTTAGTGTTTTACTTGTTTTAATGGTGTTGGTCCTAAATTATCTCAGTAAGATATTACAGTTTGTTGCAGAGATTTGATGACCTTTATTGAGTAAAACATGCTTGATACTAGAATATCAACTGTTGCAAAGCTGTGTCATTAACACAAGTATAAAACTACTTTTGTAAAGTAATTTCTTACGTCAAGCATGAAAAAAAAATCATATCATTATTATGTCAAGATAATGGCACTAGCATTTACTTATTTAAGAATATTTTTCAACATATTGAGCAAAAAGGTCTATTTTTTTTTTCTACCAAGAAAAGTGCACTTGTTATTAGTGAGAATATACTTATTTTAAGGTATTTTTGGGTTCATTGAGGTTAGCTAATTTTACTTCTTTTGGAAAGTCTTGACAAGCCGAAATTTCTTGTTCTATTGGCAGATAATTTTGCTTAGTTCAAGTAAAATACCCCTAATTTTTGTTTTGTTTTTTCTTGTTTTTGAACACTGACTTTTTGCAGTGTAATACCCCTTTTTTGTTGTTCCATTTACTCTCTGTAAAGCACCAGTTCCATTGGCAGAAAAACAGGTCCAAAGCATAAGACTACCACCACCATGCTTGACGTTAGGTATGGTGTTCCTGGGATTAAAGGCCTCATCTTTTCTCCTCCAAACATATTTCTGGGTATTGTGGCCAAAGTGTTCAATTTTTGTTTCATCTGACCACAGAGCTTTCTTCCAGAAGGTCTTATCTTTGTCCATGTGATGTCAGATGAAACAAAAAATATCTATAAATAACTTTTGACTACGACTCTGTGTAAGTGTGTTTGTGTGTGATTTTGTATTAAATAATGGATATATAATTAATAATTAATATAATTGGATATTAAGAGTATGTGAAAGTTTGACTCCTGCCTTGTTTACTTCTGTGAAGACCTCCTTAAAGTTTTGTTATGAATCAGAAATATCAAGCAGCTAAAATGCACCAAACATGGATACATGTGGAGAGTGTTTTGTATTTTCCCCGTCATGCTTTGTAATGGATTTAAATGAGTGTAATTTAGATTTGTTACGGTGCATGGACATTTTTTATAATATCCACAAAGGCAGGTTGCGTTATGTGTGACTATCTATGTCTGTTGACATTTTCTGTTGGTTGGATTATTATTATTTTTGCACCATGACTAGGGAAGGTTGTTTGCATTGGGTCGTATAAGCACTTGATGGAGGCAAAAGGGCAGCACCAACTCCAGTCCTTTTAAAATTAATGCAATCTCCTTGTGGGCAAGTTTCACGGGCCAAATTGAAGACGTTGGCGGGTCTCATTTGGCCCGTGCCGTAGTTTGGACACCCCTAATCTAGAGATTTAAGCATTTGATTAATAGCATGCTTTTTATTTTTGTTGTATTGATTTTGAGTTACCTATTCACCATTCAGCAAATTTGCACACTTAAAAAAAAAAAAAATGGTGTCAACAAATTCCCATCCATCCATCTTCTTCCGATTATCTGAGGTCGGGTCGCGGGGGCAGCAGCTCAAGCAGAGAAGCCCAGACTTCCCTCTCCCCAGCTACTTTGTCCAGCTCCTCCCAGGGGATCCTGGGAGTCATAGGCCACGTCAACATTAAGCCGGATAATTCCTTAAATTAATAATTATTTAGCCTAAGCCCCTTGTCAGCCACACTAAACCATCGTTTAAGGTTCCCCTCCTTGGATAATTTTTTACACGGGTAAGTGCGCCGTGTATTTCTTGAATCTCCTGCTCTTAGCTTTGTATGGACTCATTGATCGTTTACAAAGTGAGTTCGGAGAGGAAGTGACGCCAGAAAGACCGCGCCCCACAAAGGAAGTGACGTCAGAAAGAACGCGCCACAGCCAGCTTCATAACAACCAATTTCCACTCGGAGGTAAACACTAGAAATATGGAGGCGAGTCATCCAGACATGCCCGTGTTTCTCCTTCTTCTACATGTACAGACGCTTGTGGAAATCACACATGAATACCTTAAGAGAAAGCGATTGCAGCAATTTGGGATACAACACTTCTCAGACGGCAAGAGAACTTTCCAATGTCCAGGTCAGCTGTGATTCTACTTACCGAAAAACTCTGTCCATTTTTTTGAAGGAGAGACAACGAGAATGCGAGCTCCCGTGGATATGATAAAAAAAAGGTAGCGTGTGTTTTTAGACTGGCAAAGCAGACTGTATCAGTTATAGTCCGCCATGTATGTCGCGGACTCAACGTCTAGGTCCAGAGTATATAAAGTCACCAAAAAGGAATGGACAATGAAGGTGAAGGCAAAAGAGTGAGGAGTGTCCTGACCAGATATCTAGATCCCTAGATTGATTGATGTAAAATGTTCTTTATCACATTGTTTACGAGTCTAATAAAGATTTGATTAATTTATGATGGCTCAGGTGTGATTCACTACAATAGGGCCCCACAGCACACTGGATTCCAGTTAATTGAAATAGCACAACACTGGATATTGTTCAGATAAGTTACATTTAAGAACTTGCACACAAAGCAACACTGGAGGTGACTATGACGTGTGCATTTTTCGCGCATGCGTACTAGGTCACGTTGCGCCGGCGGACGGAGGGGGGGAGGGTGTCTTAAACGGTGGCATTGTTGTGTGTGGACAAGGATAAGGTGAGGTGGGATTTAACCCTGGATAACCTTAGTGTAGAAGGGGCCATAGTCTACGCCCTACTTTTCCATGGCCTAAACAACTCCCCAGGGAAGCGTTCAGGGGGTCATCCTGACCAGATGCCCGAACCACCTCATATAGCTCCTCTCGATGTGTCAGTAAATCATACTTGCCAACCCTCCCGAATTTTCCGGGAGACTCCCGAAATTCAGCGCCTCTCCCGAAAACCTCCCGGGACAAATATTCTCCCGAAAATCTCCCGATTTTCAGCCGGAGCTGGAGGCCACGCCCCCTCAGCTCCATGCGGACCTGAGTGAGGACAGCCTTTTTTCACGACAGGAGGACAACAGGGTGACAAGAACTAAATCATCCAGACTAGAGATAAATTGTATTATTATGTTTATCTTACCTAAAAATAAATATATTTATTAATTAAAAAAAATAAATAAATAAATACATTTTTACTATATTTTGCTAAAAACATCAAAATTAATTGTATTTTTATTTTTTATTTTTTCCGACTCCTTATTACATCCAGCCATAGAATTATACATTAAAATAAACATATTTGAAATAATTAATTTTAAATTATAATAATTTATTTAAAATGACCATATTTAATTATTAAAATAATTGCTTGTTTATCAACAACTTTAGCATTTTATTCATTACATTTTGAAGCTCTCAGAAGCCAAGTTATGTTATATTCCTTAATATTTATTTATGCAAGTTTGAAGTATCAATTATCCAAACACTGTTTTCTTTGCATATTTTCAGGATGTATATATATATATATATATATATATATATATATATATATATATATATATATATATATATATATATGAAATACTTGACTTGGTGAATTCTAGCTGTCAATATACTCCTCCCCTCTTAACCACGCCCCCAACCACGCCCCGCCCTCAATCCCCCACCTCCCGAAATCGGAGGTCTCAAGGTTGGCAAGTATGCAGTAAATGCAACATGAACAAATTAAAGTGACTGTTTAAAGTTAAATTTTTTCATACCAGAAAATATCATTAGAACCCCACCGGCTAGCTTATGTTAGCAGTTGTGGTTTAACAGAACATATACAGTACAGGCCAGAAGTTTGGACACACCTTCTCATTCAATGCGTTTTCATGACTATTTACATTGTAGATTGTCCCTGAAGGCATCAAAACTATGAATGGACACATGTGGAGTTATGTACTTAACACAAAAAGGTGAAATAACTGAAAACATGTTTTATATTCTACTTCTTAAAAATAGCCACCCTTTACTCAGATTAGTGCTTTGCACACTCTTGGCATTCTCTCGATGAGCTTCAAGAGGTAGTCACCTGAAAGGGTTTTCACTTCACAAGTGTCATAGTTTTGATGCCTTCAGTGACAATCTACAATGTAAATAGTCATGAAAATAAAGCAAAACGCATTGAAATGAGGTGTGTCCAAACGTTTGGCCTGTACTGTATATATTTTTAAATATCTTATATTCTTCACAACTACAAATGATATTGAACACTGGGGTATATACAGCGGTGGCACCAATTTAAAGGGCAAGCAAAACCACATTTTTTAAAACGCATGTAAAAACCTTCATTAGGTTTTTGACTCTTTAAAGATGGGATTAAGACAGGGGTGTCCAAACCTTTTCCGCTGAGGGCCGCACACTGAAAAATCAAAGCATGTGGGGGCTATTTTGATATTTTTCATTTTCAAAACCGTTACAATATATATATGTATATATATTTTTACCCTTTATGGCTCCCCCCAAGTTGGGCCCCGTAAATCGGGAAGGTTACGAGTAGAGATGTCCGATAATGGCTTTTTTGCCGATATCCGATATTCCGATATTGTCCAACTCTTAATTACCAATATCAACCAATACCGATATATACAGTCGTGGAATTAACACATTATTATGCCTAATTTTGTTGTGATGCCCCGCTGGATGCATTAAACAATGTAACAAGGTTTTCCAAAATAAATCAACTCAAGTTATGGAAAAAAAAATGCCAACATGGCACTGCCATATTTATTATTGAAGTCACAAAGTGCATTCTTTTTTTTTAACATGCCTCAAAACAGCAGCTTGGAATTTGGGACATGCTTTCCCTGAGAGAGCATTAGGAGGTTGAGGTGGGGGGGTGCATATTGTAGCGTCCCGGAAGAGTTAGTGCTGCAAGGGGTTCTGGGTATTTGTTCTGTTACGGTGCGGACGTTCTCCCGAAATGTGTTTGTCATTCTTGTTTGGTGTGGGTTCACAGTGTGGCGCATATTTGTAACAGTGTTAAAGTTGTTTATACGGCCACCCTCAGTGTGACCTGTATGGCGGTTGACTGGGCCGACACGCAAAGGCAGTGCCTTCAAGGTTTATTGGCGCTCTGTATTATTCCCTACGTCCGTGTACACAGCGGCGTTTTAAAAAGACATACATTTTAGTTTTTGAAACTGATACCGATACTTTTGAGACCAATACCGATAATTTCCAATATTACATGTTAAAGCATTTATCGGCTGATAATGTCGGCAGTCCGATGTTATCGGACATCCCTAGTTACAAGTCATAAAAATGTTAAATATAAGTCATATATTACCGTATTTTTCGGAGTATAAGTCGCTCCGGAGTATAAGTCACACCGGCCGAAAATGCATAATAAAGAAGGAAAAAAACATATATAAGTTGCACTGGAGTATAAGTCGCATTTTTGGGGGGAAATTTATTTGATAAAAGCCAACACCAATAATAGACATTTGAAAGGCAATTTAAAATAAATAAAGAATAGTGAACAACAGGCTGAATAAGTGTATGTTATATGAGGCATAAATAACCAATTGGTATGTTAACGTAACATATTATGGTAAGAATCATTCAAATAACTATAACATACAGAACATGCTATACATTTACCAAACAATCTGTCACTCCTAATCGCTAAATCCCATGACATCTTTTTCGTCTAGTCTCTTACGTGAATGAGCTAAATAATAATATTATTTGATATTTTACGCTAATGTGTTAATAATTTCACACGGCCAAACTATGAAAAATACTGCGACTTATAGTCCGAAAAATACGGTAATCAAATGCTTAAATCTCTAGATTAGGGGTGTCCAAACTACAACTAAGTGTTAGCAGGCCAGATGTTAGCATTAATTTGTAGGTATAAAACTAAAAGTCAATATTTGTTCCTAAGCACTTTCTTGCTAGCATGTTGCAACTAAGCATGTTACATTTTAGCAATGATACGTGTTAGCATGTTAGCCTTTTAGCCAAATTTGTGTGATTAATAAAAATGAAATCATGGATATTTACTACTCTGCGCTATCTTGCTAGTATTCTACGCTTAAGCATGCTAAGTAGGGGTGCGGGAAAAAAATCGATTAGAATTCAAATCGCCATTCTCACGTTGTACGATTCTCATTTTTCAAAAATCGTTTTGATTTTTTTTTTTTTTTTTTAATTAACCCAACAAAACAATATGATCAACAACAGTATCAATATTAGTAAAAAAGTAAGTCCGTAAGTTCATCTAGGTGCAGTTTGTAGTCACGTTTTTTCGATCATTTTATTTAAAAACGGTATTACAAACCGTCTGGAGTTTTACCGCGGTTATTAGGGATGTGAATTTTTGGGCACTACGAGATTCGGTTCGATTCTTGGGAGTAACGATTCGTTTTCATGTTAGCATTCAAGCTAGCGACCTGGGGCCAGTCCGTAAGTTCATTAGGTGCAGTTTGAGTCACGGTTTTTCGATCATTTTAATGTAAAACAGTATTATTAACCGTCAGGATTTTTACAACGGTTATTAGGGCTGTGAATCTTTGGGCACTACATGATTCGGTTCGATTCTTGGGGGGTAACGATTAATTTTCATGTTAGCATTCAAGCTAGCGACCTGGCGCCAGTCCGTAAGTTCATCTAGGTGCAGTTTGTAGTCACGATTTTTCGTATCATTTTATTTAAAAACGGTATTACTAACCATTTGGAGTTTTACCGCTGTTATTAGGGCTGTGAATTTTTGGGCACCACATAATTCGTTTAGATTCTTGGGGGGGTAACGATTAATTTTCATGTTAGCATTCAAGCAGTTTGTGAGTTCATTTAGGTGCAGTTTTTAGTCACAGTTTTTCGATCATTTTAATGTAAAACGGTATTATTAACCGTCAGGATTTTTACAACGGTTATTAGGGCTGTGAATTTTTGGGCACTACATGATTCGGTTCGATTCTTGGGGGGTAACGATTAATTTTCATGTTAGCATTCAAGCTAGCGACCTGGCGCCAGTCAGTCCGTAAGTTCATTAGGTGCCGTTTGAGTCACGGTTTTTTGATCATTTTAATGTAAAACAGTATTATTAACCGTCAGGATTTTTACAACGGTTATTAGGGCTGTGAATTTTTGGGCACCACATGATTCGGTTCGATTCTTGGGGGTAACCAATTATTTTCCATGTTAGCATTTAAGCTAGTGACCTGGTGCCAGTCAGTCCGTAAGTTCATCTAGGTGCAGTTTGTAGTCACGATTTTTCGTATCATTTTATTTAAAAACGGTATTACTAGCCGTCTGGAGTTTTACCGCGGTTATTAGGGCTGTGAATTTTTGGGCACCCCGTGATTCGTTTCGATTTTTGGGGGGTAACGATTCGTTTTCATGTTAGCATTTAAGCAGTTAGTGAGTTCATTTAGGTGTAGTTTTTAGTCACGGTTTTTTGATCATTTTGATGTAAAACAGTATTATTAACCGTCAGTAGTTTCAAAATAGCAGTGATTAAAAATCCCTCATTGACATTATCATTAGACATTTATTAAAATTAAAATAAAAAAAGAACAATAGTGTCACAGTGGCTTACACTTGCATCGCATCTCATAAGCTTGACAACACAATATTTTCACAAAGATGAAATAAGTCATATTTTTGGTTCATTTAATAGTTTAAACAAATTTACATTATTGCAATCAGTTGATAAAACATTGTCCTTTACAATTATAAAAGCTTTTTTACAAAAATCTACTACTCTGCTTGCATGTCAGCAGACTGGGGTAGATCCTGCTGAAATCATATGTATTGAATGAATAGAGAATCCTTTTGAATCGGGAAAATATCGTTTTTGAATGGAGAATCGCGTTGAATCGGGAAAAAAATCGATTTTGAATCGAATCGTGACCCTAAGAATCGATATTGAATCGAATCGTGGGACACCCAAAGATTCGCAGCCCTAATGCTAAGTTTTAGCATGCTAGATGTTAACATTGAAAAATACAATGATGCTATTTCAAAGAGATAGTGTTTTAGTATTGGGATGCCACTCATACTTACTCACATAACATCATAGCAACAATAAGACTTAACACCCCCATATTTATCCTTTATTTATTTATTTGTATTCATGAGCATATGCTCCCGCGTGAGTTCCCCCGCCAATAAATGTGCGCAGCCTTTAATTAGACCCCACAGTTCTGTTCTTCTTTGGCTCAGGTGTATTTTAAAATGCTTCCTTTTGTCCGCGCTTTGGCACCTCGTGACAATTTCCATGGTAATGGAGAGCGAGGCGGGAATAAAGGCCCGTCTCAATGTGAGCGTCTTATTAATAGAGCGGTTTCAGGCAAACAGGCGGCAGCTGCCAAACAAACGCGGGAAATGACTCAAACCGCGCGAGCTTAAATCAATTAGACGGGAAACGGATTATTTGATAATTATGCAAATAAATTAAAAACGTTCAAAGAAAAAGAGCCTTCTGCGGAATGTTTGACAGTGACGAGCGCGGAAACAAAGATGGAGTGGGCGTGGGAGGAAAACAGGATTTAGGTCGTTAGTGGCTGGCATTTAATGGATGCAATTAGCACTAATGACTGATTAGACTGGTAGTGTAGTCTGACTTTATTATGTCACTGCGATCTGCATGAGCACCAGGAGTAGAAAATAAACTGACGTTAATGTCTCTCGTATTCATGTTAGCATTTAGGCTAGTGACCTGGCGCCAGTCAGTCCTTAAGTTCATCTAGGTGCAGTTTGTAGTCACGTTTTTTCAATCATTTTATTTAAAAATAGTATTACGAATTGTCAAGAGTTTTACCTCGGTTATTAGGGCTGTGAATTTTTGGGCACTACATGATTCGGTTCGATTCTTGGGGGGTAGCGATTAATTTTCATGTTAGCATTCAAGCTAGCGACCTGGCGCCAGTCAGTCCGTAAGTTCATTAGGTGCAGTTTGAGTCACGGTTTTTCGATAATTTTATTTAAAAACGGTATTACTAACCGTCTGGGGTTTTACCGCGGTTATTAGGGCTGTGAATTTTTGGGCACCACATGATTCGTTTCGATTCTTGGGGGTAACGATTAATTTTCATGTTGGCATTCAAGCTAGCGACCTGGCACCAGTCAGTCCGTAAGTTCATCTAGGTGCAGTTTGTAGTCAATGTTTTTCCATCATTTTATTTAAAAACGGTATTGTAGCAAGCCTTAGGTACGGGTTCGTCTGGGACCACAGGAACTGTCACAACCATCCGATGCAGCGTTTACAATTATTTTATTTTCTTTCTCCCAAAGTCTCTTTCCGCTTTTCAGCGTCTCTCTCGTGGTGTCGCTCTCGTCGTCTCCAGCCCACACCACCCCCTCATGGTCTCCGACGCTGCTAATAAAAGGAACAGGTGATTAGATAACTCGTTCCAGCTGAGATATCCACTCACCTGTCTGCCGCTTCATGGCCGGCCCCTGCACACACCCCGCCCGCAGGGAACGCGTGAACCACGCCCCTCTCCACATGCCTCCACCGCTAGACTCAGGCCGGGCAGCCGTCCGGCCGCGCCCACTCCCCCCCACACCCTCCCATAGCGGGGCGAGAGAGGAAGTCGGCCACGGCCATCTGCGCACCCGGCCTGTGGACCACCCGGAAGTTGTAGGGCTGTAATGCCAGATACCACCGGGTGATCCGCGCGTTGGCGTCCTTCATGCGGTGGAGCCACTGGAGCGGTTTGTGGTCCGAGCAGAGACTGAAGGCACGCCCCAACAGGTAGTAGCGGAGGGCCCCGACCGCCCACCGGATGGCAAGGCACTCCCTCTCCACCGTGCTGTACCTTGCCTCCCGGTCCGAGAGTTTACGGCTGATGTACAGCACGGGGCGGTCGACGTCCCCCACCCGCTGGGACAGCACCGCCCCGAGCCCCCGGCCCGACGCGTCCGCCTGCAGACCGAAAGGGATGTCAAAGTTAGGCATGTGCAGCACCGGCTCCTCGCAGAGTGCTGTTTTTACCTTCTCAAACCCCCGCTGGCACTGCTCCGTCCACTGGACCAGTTCTGGAGCACCCTTTCGGGTGAGGTCAGTCAGTGGGCCGGTTAAGTCCGCGAACCGGGGAATGAACCGCCGGTAATAGCCCGCCAGTCCCAAAAACTGCCTCACCTCTTTTTTTGTCTTGGGGGGTGGACAGGCCGCGATTGCCGCTGTTTTGTCTACCTGGGGCCGCACCTGTCCCCCTCCCAAGTGGTACCCCAGATACTGTACCTCCCTCCGGCCAACTGCGCACTTCGCCGGGTTGGCGGTGAGCCCCGCCCGCCTCAGGGACTCGAGCACCGCCCCCACCCGCCGCATGTGTTCTTCCCAGCTGCCACTCTGGATGATGACATCATCCAGGTAGGCAGCCGCGTATGCAGCGTGGGGGCGCAGCACGCGGTCCATGAGACGCTGGAACGTGGCGGGCTCACCGAACAAGCCAAACGGAAGTGTCACAAATTGGTACAAACCTTCCGGAGTGGAGAAAGCCGTTTTTTCTCGGGACTCTGGTGACAAGGGAATCTGCCAGTAGCCCTTGGTCAAATCCAGCGTCGTGAAAAAACGAGCAGTGCCCAGCCGATCTAGGAGCTCGTCGACCCGAGGCATTGGGTACGCGTCAAACCGTGATTGTTCATTCACCCTGCGGTAATCCACACAGAACCGCACAGTCCCATCCTTCTTCCCAACCAGAACACATCAGAGTAGCGCTGCTGTAACTCAGCAACCTCCGCTCTCTGCGCCAATGTGAGCTGGTCATCACAGGTCAGCCGAGGGGCCGGGCCAGAGCGCGGGATCTCCGGCCCCAACTCCTCCTCCTCCCTCACTACTGTCACCATGGAAACAGGCTCCGCCTCCTTCCATGCCTTCAGCAGGTTCAGATGGTAAATCTGAGTGTCTCCGCGTCGGTCCGAGCGCCGAACCTCATAATCGACATCACCCACTTGCCGTGCGACCTCAAAGGGTCCCTGCCACTTTGCAAGTAATTTGGAGTTTGAGGTTGGAAGCAATACAAGTACTTTTTCTCCCGGTGTGAATTTGCGTAGTTGGGTCCCCCTGTTATACGTGCGCCGCTGACGCTCTTGGGCACGGAGCAAATTCTCACGTGACAAGTGCCCCACCTTGTGGAGTTTTGCTCGCATGTCCATGACGTACTGAATTTCATTTTTGCTGGAGCTCGGACCCTCCTCCCAGCTTTCCTTAATAACGTCCAGCACTCCGCGAGGCCTTCGGCCGTATAATATCTCAAACGGTGCAAAACCAACTGAGGCCTGGGGTACCTCGCGCATCGCAAACATTAGGGGGTCCAACCATTTATCCCAATTCTGTTTGTCCTCGTGCATAAATTTACGGATCATGGTTTTCAGCGTTTTATTTAATCTCTCCACCAGCCCATCTGTTTGCGGATGATATACGCTGGTGCGGATCGCTTTAATTCCCAATAACCCGTAAAGTTCCTTTATCGTGCGCGACATAAAGGACGTGCCTTGGTCAGTCAGAATCTCTTTCGGGATTCCAACTCGGAAGATGACCTGAAACAGCGCTTGCGCAACACTCTTGGCAGAGATAGAGCGCAAGGGCACTGCTTCGGGATAGCGCGTTGCGTAATCCACCAGGACTAACACAAAGCAGTATCCCCGTGTGCTCGGGTGAAATGGTCCGATGAGGTCCATCCCAATTCTCTCGAACGGGACCTCCATGAGCGGTAATGGGCGCAAGGGCGCCTTTGGGGTGGCCGCTGGGTTCACCAGCTGGCAGTCTGGGCAGGCAGCGCACCAACGGCGCACGTCTGCCCGGAGGCCTGGCCAATAGAATCGGACCATGACCCGATTAAGTGTTTTATCATACCCTAAATGGCCAGACATGGGATTAAAATGCACCGCCTGGAAAACCATTTCCCGGTGGCGTTTTGGCACCAACAACTGGGTGTGTTCCTCCCCGGTTTGAGTGTCACGGCCCACTCGGTACAATCTATCCCGAATAATTGAAAAATGGGGGAATACCCGCGCTTTCCCCGGACGCACCAGCTGACCGTCAATATAATCCACCTGGTCCCAGGCCTCGCGCAAGGTTTCATCACGGGACTGCTCGAGGGGAAAATCCTCAGTAGGATGCCACCGGGGGGCCGGGGGGGCCTCCCGCGAAGCCCCCCCCGGTTCCCGCTCGGCAGTACCGGATGAAGCCGCGTCGCCGCTGAGAACTGCGCGGATACTCCCCTCGCCTACTGTCCGTGAACGCACCCCCACACATTGCGTCACCAACTGGTTAAATCCCGGCCAATTCGTCCCTAGAATTACGGGGTGCGTAAGTTGCGCGCTTACGGCAACCTTGACTTTATGCTTTTGATCTTTATGTAAAATTTCCACTGGCACAATAGGGTACTCGTGCACATCCCCATGAATACACCTAATTTTCACCCGTGTTGCATGCCTCAATACCCCGGGTCGAACCAGATTTTGGTGGATCATGGACTGTTTACAGCCCGAATCCACCATCGCCCGGTATGTACTCCCTTGTACCCTTATCGGGACGCAGTACGTCTCCCCCAGATCGGGGGCGGGTGCTGGAGGACCGACAACCCGCATCACCTGCCCCACCTCCATCATGGAGCACTCCCGGCGCACGTGACCGGGCCGTCCGCACCTCCAGCACACCGGCCCTGGTGTTTGAGGCGCCATCTGCGAGGGAAGCCCCCTCTCCGCAGCGCCGGTACCCTGAAATGCACCAACAGAGGAGATATTATAGCCCCGTGTCCCCCCCCTTGCTGTGTATATGTGGGTGCGTGTGGGTGCGATTTTTTTGTTGGCTGCCCGCGTGGGGGACCTGCTCGTTGGCTCCGGGTGGCTCGGCCGTGCGTGGTCGCTGCTCCCGGGACGTCTCCTCCTTCCCCCCCATAGCGGGGGGAGTCGTCGGCGGGATGCTGGGGTGGGCCTTTCGGCTGTCTTTGGGGTCGCCTCCCGCTGGACCGCCAGGTGCTCCTCCGCCAGTTTCACCGCTGTTTTTACATCTGGGGAGCTGTGGTACCGCACCCATGCTGAGGTCCTGGCCGGGAGGGCATCAATAAATTGTTCTAGGATGATGGACTCCAACACCTTTGGGTCCAGCCCATTGGGCTGGAGCCACCGGGTTGCCGCGTCCCTCATCCGGTATGCCAACACGAAGGGCCGGTCCTCTGCCCCCAACTTCATGGCCCGGAACTTTCGGCGGTGGTCTTCGGGGCTGCTGCCGACCCGGTCCAGGATGGCGTGGCGTAGATCGGCGTACTGCATACGGGCGGTCGCCGGGAGACTCAACGCCGCCCGCTGCGCCTCCCCCACCAGGAGCGGCAGCAGCTTCGCGCCCCATTCCTCCTCCGGCCACTTGCACGACGTCGCCGTGGCCTCGAAGACGTCCAGGAATGCCTGGGGGTCCTCCCCCTCCACCATGCGCTTCATGGAGGACATCCCTCCCGCTGCTTCTGCTCTGTTCATCAGCACTCGCAGCACTTGGGTCTGCTGTCTGCTCGCCGCTGACACCTCGGCCAGAACTTGGCCCAGCGCCTCCAAAGGGGTTGGTGCCGACATCCTCTTCCTGGTCCGCTTTCCTGTTGGGCGCCACTGTAGCAAGCCTTAGGTACGGGTTCGTCTGGGACCACAGGAACTGTCACAACCATCCGATGCAGCGTTTACAATTATTTTCTTTTCTTTCTCCCAAAGTCTCTTTCCGCTTTTCAGCGTCTCTCTCGTGGTGTCGCTCTCGTCGTCTCCAGCCCACACCACCCCGACGCTGCTAATAAAAGGAACAGGTGATTAGATAACTCGTTCCAGCTGAGATATCCACTCACCTGTCTGCCGCTTCATGGCCGGCCCCTGCACACACCCCGCCCGCAGGGAACGCGTGAACCACGCCCCTCTCCACAGGTATTGATAACCGCCTGGAGTTTTACCACGGTTATTAGTGGTGAATCTTTGGGCACCACATGATTCGGTTCGATTCTTGGGGGTAACGATTCGTTTTCATGTTAGCATTTAAGCTCGAGAGCTGGCGCCAGTCAGTCCGAAAGTTCATTAGGTGCAGTTTGTAGTCACGGTTTTTTGATAATTTTATTTAAAAACGGTATTACTAACCGTCTGGAGTTTTACCGCGGTTATTAGGGCTGTGAATTTTTGGGCACCACATGATTTAATTACCTTCATAGGTAAATTTAACAATGTATTCCACAAAACAGGAGTAAGCACAAACAATTGCAAAACCAGCGCTGAGAGAGACTGAACTGAGCTATCTGAAGGTCGAAGCAGTTGGGATGATACTCGAAACCGGTTGTTCGATAAGAAAAGAACCGAGTCCTCGGACTCGAATCCCTTTTTGAGAACCGGTACCCGTTATCGAGACCAGTATAGTAAAGAAAAAGAGTTGGTTCTTTATTCGAATCCCGTCCCGACCAGAAATGCCCCGTGAGACATCACAAGAAATGACGTCACGTAGCTCAGTCATTAGGCGCAGATAGCGAAAGCAGGAAAAACAATGGACCGGAAAAAGCGCTCCAAGGTGTAATAAAGTTGAAAACAAAAGGTATAATCCAATGAATAACTTTACTGAGAGATTTGAGCAGGGTACAAACACATGACGAACACTTTTACGACCAACCGGAAACATAGCAACCAGGCTAGCAACGCACCTCCTTTACGGCAGCTGTCGCAACGTTCTTACAGCAACCGCAGCACATACATATATATACAACACATCTCCCTTTTTTAACTTTTGTTTGTCTTTTCTTGTAAACAAAACAAAATCACACTGTATATGTGTTGTCTAATTATAAATAATGCAGACGAGGCGTGTTGGCCGAGTTCTTGACGTTTACTTTCACAGCGTGCTCATAACCTCATTCTTAGCTGCCGGGTGGCGACATGCAACAACACTTTTCGGGGCTACCGCGCATGCTCGTCACTCCCGTTGCATGCTGGGTAGTGTAGTTGTTATATTCCCTAGCTCATAACATCACATCTTTCCTCCTATAAAGAAATAATGTTAACTCAATAAAGTGTTTTTCTTTTTTTAGCTTTAACTTTTCATTTTTGAGCATTGTAGCCACATTTGCAAACAACTTTTCTCTTCATATAATTTTCTTTCAATAAAGAAATAAAGTGCAAAAATGTCAAAGCATCATTACAAACAGTTATGTTCCAATAGCAGCAGAAGTGCACTTTTTGGAGAGCTGTATTATTTTCAGTTTTGTGCCCAAGGGACTGATTTTATTTAACACTATATTATTATTTATACACCTATAGTGATCACAGAGACAGGTTGTTTTTGTGTTACTGTATATATTTGTTTTTCTGAAAAATCCCACTTAATATACTTTGGGTAACAGTCAATATTTATTTATTTTATTTTTTTAGGGGGGTAACAGTCAATATTTATTTATTTATTAGATTGTATTTTTTTCTTATATAATAAAAGTGAGCTTTTGTTAAACCAAATGTTGTGTGTTTTTTTCCGTATACAACAACCTATGTGGACTCGATAAGAGAATCGATAAGGAATCGGTTCGATAAGAGGATTCGATAATAGCCTCGAACTCGATAATTTCTTATCAAACATCATCCCTACGAAGCAAGTCTCTAAAATGATTGCCTGTCTCTCATGCTTTTGTCCACCGAGGTTGCTGCGTCGTAGCAGGAACCGAGAGTGAAACTTAACAAACCTCCTTCTTCACTCGCTCTCTCCCACAACTGGTACTTCATGACACCATTAAACTAAAGAGAATAATTAATGTGTGTGAGGAGCGCACGTCGTATGTATCTCTTCAAGCAGAACGAAGGCTAAAGCGAGTGATTTCAAAGGCGTTTTAATCTTCTTAAATGTGGAGAATATTCTTACAGTTTGACCACTGTTACCCCAGCCCTAACCCTGGTACTAGCCCTAGCCTTAGTCCAAGCTTTTCTATGGCATTGATCTTCTCACAACGTGCTTTCTCTCTCAGGTTAGAGGACAGTATGTTCAGTGTTAGCGTGCATGACACCACTAAATGCATTTTTACAGCCTTAAAGGGGAACAATATCACAATTTCAGAAGGGTTAAAACCATTAAAAATCAGTTCCAGGTGGCTTATATTATTTTTCGAAGTTTTTTTCAAAATTTTACCCATCACGCAATATCCCTAAAAAAAGCTTCAAAGTGCCTGATTTTAACCATCGTTATATACACCCGTCCATTTTCCTGTGACGTCACATAGTGATGCCAATACAAACAAACATGGCGGAAAGAACAGCAAGCTATAGCGACATTAGCTCGGATTCAGACTCGGATTTCAGCGGCTTAAGCAATTCAACAGATTACGCATGTATTGAAACGGATGGTTGTAGTGTGGAGGCAGGTAGCAAAAACGAAATTGAAGAAGAAACTGAAGCTATTGAGCCATATCGGTTTGAACCGTATGCAAGCGAAACCGACGAAAACGACACGACAGCCAGCGACACGGGAGAAAGCGAGGACGAATTTGGCGATCGCCTTCTAACCAACGATTGGTATGTGTTTGTTTGGCATTAAAGGAAACTAACAACTATGAACTAGGTTTACAGCATATGAAATACATTTGGCAACAACATGCACTTTGAGAGTGCAGACAGCCCATTTCAGGTGCGCTAAGAACATATATTTTTCCACGATTTCAGCACTCAGGTTAACCATACCTAAATAGACACAAAATACTGCATTACACAAGACTACTCGAATGATAGAAAAAAATAAATGTTTTTAAGCTAAATGATTGGTAAACACAGTTTATGTATAATAATTTACCGCGAGTAATGAATAAAGTTTTCATAAATGAATATATTCTGTAGACATACCCTCATCCGCTCTCTTTTCCTGAAAGCTGATCTGTCCAGTTTTGGAGTTGATGTCAGCAGGCCAGGGAAGCTAGGGTCTTTATCATTGGAAATGCATCTGCTTTGAGTGTCGCAGGATATCCACGCATTCTTGCCATCTCTGTCGTAGCATAGCTTTCGTCGGTAAAGTGTGCGGAACAAACGACTGACCATTTCGTCGGCTTTCCCCACACCCTCGTATTTTGAACACATTTTGTCCAATTTCTTGCCACTTTCGCATCTTTGGGCCACTGGTGCAACTTGAATCCGTCCCTGTTGTTACACCCTCCGACAACACACCGACGAAAGTGAGAAAATGGCGAATTGCTTCCCGATGTGACGTCACGTTGTGACGTCATCGCTCCGAGAGCGAATAATAGAAAGGCGTTTAATTCGCCAAAATTCACCCATTTAGAGTTCGGAAATCGGTTAAAAAAATATATGGTCTTTTTTCTGCAACATCAAGGTATATATTGACGCTTACATAGGTCTGGTGATAATGTTCCCCTTTAAAGCCCAACACGCGGGCCGTTCAACTCCTGACCACCTCGCGAATACTCCACCGCGCATGACGTGTCCATGATGCAGCAGAAATGAAGAGCGTTAACGGCCGTCCAGAACGAGTCTACGCGATTCGGTTGGCGCTCACGGAGATGACGAGTGAAGAGACGTCCTCTCAATCTGACTCATCTCCTCTTCACGTCCGCCAGAAGTGCTGAGAGGGAGAAAGGATGCGGCGCTATTATTTTCCTTTCAGTCTGAGAGAGCTTCGCACTTTTTCTTGGCTTTTTGTCAGCCACCATCTGGCCCGCAGCTCCATGCTTAACATTCTCAAGCACGATCGCCTATCGGGTGAACATGTTTCTGTTTTTTGTAAAGAATATTTCAGACATATCGACCCCGGAAGGGACAAGCGGTAGGAAATGGATGGATGATAAGATGACGATCTTAATAGGCCTTCTTTGCATTGAACTTTAATTCAAACTATAATTCATAATTTTTTCTACAGCCACAATATTTCAATATTTTACTCACTGTATCGCAGGGGTTCTTTACCTTTTTGATCTCGGGGCCCAACTTTTCCATGACAGAGGGGCCCAAGGCCCACTCAAGTAAAAACACTGAATTAGTAATCTTACTCTTGATGTTAATCGTATTCAATAATGTTATCCAACCCACTCGCAGTTTAGCAGGATAAATCTTGTCAAATTATTATTCACCAGGCTTTGGTCAGGGTGATTAGAATAATAAATACTAATCAAATATACAAGGAACTCAAAAACTGATTTTGTATTATTTTTTTTACATACAATTACGCAGCGCTAAATAAATACATTATAACTAAATTCATAATAAATACAAATATATATATATATATATATACATATATATATATATATATATATATATATATGTGTGTGTGTGTATGTATGTATATCTGTATGTATATATGTGTGTATGTATGTATATTTGTATGTATATATGTGTATATATATATATATATAGTGTGTATATGTATATACGGATATGTATATATATATATATACGTATATGTATGTATATATATATATATATATATATACCGTATTTTTCGGACTATAAGTCAGTTTTTTTCATAGTTTGGCCAGGGGTGCGACTTATACTCCAGTGCGACTTATATATGTGTTTTTCCTTCTTTATTATGCATTTTCGGCCGGTGCGACTTATACTCCGAAAAATACGGTGTATATATATATATATATATATCGGGATGGTTTCCTGCTGGCCTCACTATGGACTGGACTCTTACTATTATGTTGGATCCACTATGGACTGGACTCTCACAATATTATATCAGACCCACTCGACATCCATTGCATTCGGTCTCCCCTTTGGGGGGGGGTTACCCACATATGCGGTCCTCTCCAAGGTTTCTCATAGTCATTCACATCGACGTCCCACTGTGGTGAGTTTTTCCTTGCCCTTATGTGGGCTCTGTACCGAGGATGTCGTTGTGGCTTGTACAGCCCTTTGAGACACTTGTGATTTAGGGCTATATAAATAAACATTGATTGATTGATTGATTGATTGATTGATATATATATATATATATATATATATATATATATATATATTTATTTCTTCAATACAATTAAAGTGCAAATGAAAATACAGCTTCACCAATTTAGTCATATTTTTTTGCGCTTAAGATACTTCTCTATGATTTAAGCTCCAGACTTTTTCTGTTTGATATTGTCATTACTGCCACACGTGATGGTAAAATGTATTACAACTGAGTACCACTGCAGCTGAGAAACAAATATTCTTTGGCCCCGCCCCCTGGTTAAGAATCACTGCTGTATGCATTTAACAGCTAACCGTAGTTTCATCTTTTCTATTACCTTTCCTCATGTACCAAAACTGATCCAAAGCGTGTTGGATAGTTTTACTTTATTTATAGCTTACGGTTGTACAATACTTTACACTTGTACACTGTTTATTTATTTATTATTTTATATAGTTTTTCTTTAGGCCCTGATGTTACCATCACTTTGGGTGAAAAGCGAAACACAAACCAACATTATATTTCATTTTCAAATAATACAAATAAATACAAATTAAAATTGTGTAACTAAATACTTAGCTCTACGACTCAAACGAGTGCTGTCAAATAGTGATGTGCAATACCACAGATTTTTTCCCCCCGATTTGATACCGAGTAAAATTCAGGCTAGTATCGGCAATACCGATCGATACTGATACTATGTGCAAATATACCTAATGTGTCTGCTAAAATGTAAAAAATTGTGTATTTCAAATAATAACAAAGCATAAGGATTACAGTTATTTATTTATTTATTATTATTATTATTTATTAAAGTTGTATTATTATTTTTATTATTAATAATGTCATTATTTATTGTTATGCATTTCTCTATTTCAAACTCTGTATAGTATAAGTATTTGGAGGTAGTGGCGTAAATAACAATATAGCCAAGCTAATACAACAACAAAAGATACAGAGGACAAAATCATACAAAGTACACAACAATGGTATTTCAAATACAAAAGAAAAAAAGTGACATAGTACAAGCTTTAAAATAAATTCATTAATAAGAACTACTATTACAATAAAAAGTAAGTCACAATTCAGTTACATGAACATGTAAATGTGCAACAATACTGAACAAAATCATTCAACATTAACACATTACAGTCACAAGTTTAGTTACTTTTTGACACTGTGTCCCTGTTAATGATGCACACGATCTCAAATAACTAAAGTATCAAAAGTATCGGTATTTTGATTTGAGAATCAATACACATCGGCAATATCAATATTTCAGTATCGATCCGCACATCATTACAGTCAAACTGTAATAAAAAAAAAAAAAAAAAAGATCAGTCACACTTTTGACTTTTGAATAATCGTGATTAATCACTGAAAATTGCTTCCTTGCCAAATTAAATTGAACTTGAAAAAGAGACCTCGATGTTTTGAACAACGTGCAATGTTATTGTTAGAATGTCATACAGGAAACATTTTTAAATGTCTTACTTAAATGCACATCATTTTTTTGTTCAAAACTTGGTAACAGTGCGGTTGAAGTAAATTGCACGTAGGGCTGGGCGATATGGCCTTTTATTAATATCTCGATATTTTTAGGCCATGTCACGATACACGATATATATCTCGATATATTGCCTTAGCCTTGAATGAACACTTGATGCATATAATCACAGCAGTTTGATGATTCTATGTGTCTACATTAAAACATTCTTCTTCATACTGCATTAATATATGCTCGTTTTGGATAGTCTCACTCCTTAATGCATCAGTCACACGCAGGATTCTCACAGGAATGAGGCGAAAATACCACCTTACCCATTGCACGCATTACCAATTGATAGAATGGTTAATATAATGGTTGGCATACTACAATGGTTAATATAATAGTTAATATACTGGTTAATATAGTGGTTGATATACTGTAATGGTTAATATACTGGTTAATGTAGTGGTTAATATACTGTAATGGTTAATATAATGGTTATTACAATGGTTAATATAGTGTAATGTTTAATATAATGGTTAATATACTGTAATGTTTAATATAATCGTTAATATAGTGATTAATATACTGTAATGTGTAATACAATGGTTAATATACTACAATAGGTAATTTAATGGTTAATATAGTGGTTAATACACCACAATGGTTAATGTAATGGTTATTATAGTGGTTAATCGACTATAATGTCTAATATAAGGATGTCGTTGTGGCTTGTGCAGCCCTTTGAGACACGTGATTTAGGGTTATATAAGTAAACATTGATTGATTGATTGATATAATGGTTAATATACTGTAATAGTTAATATAATGGTTAACATAGTGGTTAATACACCATAATGGTTAATATAATAGTTAATATACTGTAATGTTTTATACAATGGTTAATATACTGTAATAGTATATTATTACAATGGTTAATATCATGGCTAATACACTTTAATAGTTAATATAATGGTTAATACAATTTTTAATATAATGGTTAGTATACTGTAATGGTAATATTATGGTTAATATCATGGCTATTATACTGTAATAGTAATGGTAATATAATGGTTATTATAATGGTAAATATATTGTAAATGTTAATATAATGGTCAATATACTGTAAATGTTAATATAATGGTTAATATACTGTAATGGTTAATACACTAATAGTTAATGGTTAATACAATGGTTCATACACTGTAATGGTTTATATAATGATTAATAAAATGGTCAATATAATAGTTAATATACTGGTAAATATACTATAATGGTTAATTTAATGTTTAATATAATGGTTAAAATAATAGTTAATTCAATATAATGGTTAATTCAATGTTTAATATAATGGTTAATTCATTGTTTAATATAATGGTTAATTTAATGTAATGTTAACATAATGGTTAATTCATTGTTTAATATAATGGTTAATTTAATGTAATGTTAACATAATGGTTAATTCAATGTTTAATATAATGGTTAAAACAATGGATAATTTAATGTAATATTAATATCATGGTTAATTTAATAGCAGGCTGGCTGAATTTGGTGAACTTCATTGAATTGCGTGAAAAACAGGAAAGTGGATGATGTCAAAGTGACTTTGCACGTGCAGGAGATTACTTCAAATCAGCAGGTGTGAAACCACAAAATGTGCTTTGAGGCCCGCGTGTTACTTCCTGTCGTCTGATGACAAGAAAGTGAAACAGCAGTGCAAAAGTGTCTCTTGCCGTCTTATTTGTCCTTGTCCTCTCTCAACATGTGACGTCCATGTTGGGTTTTGTTTAGTGCAAAATTCTCCTTTACTTATTCTCAACACTCACACGAAACTTGTTTTTTGTCAAAGCCGCCAGCATTTCCGGCCGCATCGGTAAAGTTGCAAGTAAAACATTTTGTCTTGTGGTGGATTGTTGGCTTCCAGACTCGCTTATGTAAGGTGGAACATTTTCTCTGCACACAGTTTGTGTAATATTGCAATAATGTTGATAAAATGCATATTTGTGTCGCTGCAGAACAACAAAACTACACATAGTTATAATATTCAATTGTGAATCAAACAACAATTTGTGTTTATAGGTGCTGTCGGAGGCAGATATTTACATACATCCAAATTTAAGTGTTACTTCTTTTATTTCATAATATATTACAAAACAGTTAGTGTTTTTCTTCCAATTGTGGTCTTTTGGTTGTCTGCAAAATTGTGTGCTTAACCTTGAATGAGGAATGTTAGAGAGAGAGATAATGGACATTTGTTTTGGCTAGAGAGACATGACTGCCAGGGACTTAAGAGGGGAGAGGGTTTTTCGTGGGGCAGACCATCTTGGCGGCGCGATAGAATGTTCTATGCTGGACTGGTTTCAATGTATATATGCAAAGCTTTGCAAATATATTACAAAATACCTATTCTGTCTCTGGTGGTTTTTCTACTCAGCTTTAAGTGTCGTAAAGAGCTTGGGAGCGACTTGTGACTTGAATTCCCTGGGAGGAACAACTGGTCCAAAACGACGAAGTAGACCGACCAATGACTGCAAAAACATTGACTGGGAAATCCACCAATGATGATATTAAAAAAAAAAAAAAAAAAAAAATATATATATATATATATATATATATATATATATATATATATATATATATATATATAAAGTTAAATATTTTTGATAGCTCGACATTTAAAATGTAGTCCAGATCAAATTCATTAGTATTTTTTTAATTATACAAAAAAGTATAAGTCAAAAGTTTGGAGACTTTTTTTTCCATAAAAAAAAAATAACATCCTCAAACATTTGACTTGTTCTATATGGTTATTTGATTTATTAAAACATTAAAAAAATAGATATTTATGAATATATTTAATACAAAAATATGAAAATAAAGTGGTATTGGAGCTGTCAAATTAAGCTGAAAAAAATAGGAACACTGACTGACCAATGTATGTGGCCCATTAACGAATATATCAAAAATAAATTGAAATTAATAACTATAAAGTGCCAGTGAAAAGTTTGGAGACACTTTTGGCGAAAGCCATTTATCAACAACACCCAGAAACGCCCGAGCTCATCTAATGATATTACGAACCTTCGATCCCTCAGGCGGTACTGCATCAAAAAGTGACATCAGTGTGTAAAGGATATCATCACATGGGCTCAGGAACACTTCAGAAAACCACTGTCAGTAAGTACAGTTTGCCGCTACATCTGTAAGTGCAAGTTAAAACTCTACTATGCAAAGCCAAAGCCATTTATCAACAACACCCAGAAACGACTCCGGCTTCGCTGGGCCCGAGCTCATCTAAGATGGACTGATGCAAAGTGGAAAAGTGTTCTGTGGTCTGACGAGTCCACATTTCAAATTGTTTTTAAAAATGAAATTAATAACTATAAAGTGTCAGTCAAAAGTTTAGAGACACTTTTGCGTCCTGCAATATGGGAAAGTGTCTCCAAATTATCTAGTTGTTAATTTTAATAAAATAAATATTTACATTTTTTACAATTCCATTAATAGAGATTACACTGTAAGAGAAACTGTACATTTTACAATAAAAATCAGGCAGTTCAGTTGCTGTAAAAAATAAAAGTGTTACTGTTTTTATTTTTCATTTACAGTAATGCAATTTGAAAACAACGACCACAGATATTACGGTAAAAAATTGTCATCTCATCGCCAGAATCCAACAGTAAAATGTATGGTGGATTTTACACCGAATTATTGTACGTGCAAAACGGTAACACTTATATTTGTACAGTAACTTTCTGGCGACTCAGCTGCCAGTTTTATTTACCATGTTAATAGTTACTTTAAATGGTACCACTTTTTTATTTACTGTAACATTCTGGTGACTGAGCTACCAGAGTTTTACTGTAAAATATGCGGTCATTTTTACAGTGTTACTGCACTTGGAAAAATATTTTTACAGTAAACATGTCAGGTCATGTCCTGTGTTGTTTTTGTTGTATTGATTCCCTTTGTTAGTGTTTAGTTCTTGTCCAGTACTCTTATTTTGGTTTACTCTTCCTGTGTGTCGCCTTGACCACTCATTGAGCGCCGTTCTCCGCACCTGCCTTTGTTCAGTGATTTGTGTCCCCACCTGCTGTGTACACTAACCGCGCCCCCTTGTATACCACTCGGCACGGGTATAGTGTTCGTCTTTGGCAACAGTTATGTTCGTTTTTTGCTGATATTGTTTTGGTTTCTTCTTAGTTTAATGCTACATCATACGTCCATGCCTTTTGATGCTAGGCTAAAAATAATCCAGTTTTTTGCCTTGTGCCGCTTCACAGCGGCACATCTCTGTTTTCTGTATTTTTGCCTCGCTTTTTTAAAGAAAGAAGTATAGACTCTTCTGCTTTTCCGCATCTTGAGAAAACGACACTCGAACGTAACAAAACATCTGGCAACTGAGCTGCTAGGTTGTTTTTTTTTATCACCATATTACGTTCATTGTTTTTACAGAGCATTATTTTAAATGTTTAAAAACAGTACCACTTTTACTTTTACATTAAAATTCGGTCAACTGAGCTACTAGTTTTATTGTGAAATCTACGTTAGTTGTTATCACAGTCCATTCTTTTTAAATTAGCTGAAATTTTAGAATGAAAGAAACTGCTGTTCTAAATGTGTCCACTGGATGTCGCAATTCTATGTAACCTTTGCCGCAAAAGCCGTGTTTGGACACTACGTACATACGCTGCTTATTAGTGTGGATTATGTTCATGTCTTGATTGTCACAGTAATGTAACCTGTGACGTTTTTACCCCAAAATATGCTGAAATAATATTTATCTTTGTTTTTTATTTTCAACCCAAAAATCGGGAAAAGTGGATTTTTACATAAAACAATTCCAAATTATTATTCCAAATTAAAATCTAATGGCACAAACCTCTTCTTTTTTTTCTTTCTTTTTCTTTTTCTTCTTTTTCTTCTTGTTCTTCTTGTTCTTCTTTTTTTTCTTTTTTTCTTTTTTTTTTTCTTTTTTTTTCTTTTTTTTTTGTTTCTTCTTTTTTTTCTTTTTCTTCTTTTTCTTTTTCTTTTTCTTCTTCTTCTTTTTCTTCTTCTTCTTCTTCTTCTTCTTCTTCTTCTTCTTCTTCTTCTTCTTCTTCTTCAGCTCCGTCAGCCTTAAGTTGACTCAGGAGCACCACCTGCCGTTGTAGAGTGGGAATTACAGATGCTGTCGATGAGAAAGGAAGAACTAAAGTGCAAAAAAAATATCAAAAGTATTAACTTTTTTTATTATTATTTTTTTCTATTTGTGTTTGTGGAGTTTTGGCTGTAGTTTCACTCTGTACTATATGCTTACTAAGGACTTTTTTATTTTTTATTTTTTTTAATTTCATATATTTTTTATGTTGAGGGAAAATAATCCCCTAAACGTTGTTGAAAAGACCTAAAAGGTAAAAATACTGACAATATTTAAAGAAGCTGCACCAAAGCTGTTTTGATGTACAAAACCAGTGAAGTTGGCACGTTGTGTAAATGGTAAATAAAAACAGAATACAATGATTTGCAAATCCTTTTTAACTTACATTCAATTGAAACGACTGCAAAGAAAAGTTACTTAATGTTCGAACTAGTAAACTTTATTTTTTGCAAATATTAAGTCATTTGGAATTTGATGCCTGCAACATGTTTCAAAAAAGCTGGCACAAGTGGCAAACAAACTGAGAAAGTTGATGAATGCTCATCAAACACTTATTTGGAACATCCCACAGGGGAACAGGCTCATTGGGAACAGGTGGGTGCCATGATTGGGTATAAAAGCAGCTTCCATGAAATGCTCAGTCATTCACAAACAAGGATGGGGCGATGGTCACCACTAAATGCGTGAGCAAATTGTCGAACAGTTTAGGAACAACATTTGTCAACGAGCTATTGCAAGGAATTTGGGGATTTCACCATCTACGATCTGTAATATCATCAAAAGATTCAGACATGCACCTGGGGATAAGGTGATTGGCTACACTAAATTGGCCCTAGTGTGTGGATGTGAGTGTGAATGTTGTCTGTTTATCTGTGTTGGCCCTGCGATGAGGTGGCGACTTGTCCAGGGTGTACCCCGCCTTCCGCCCGATTGTAGCTGAGATAGGCTCCAGCGCCCCCCGCGACCCCAAAGGGAATAAGCGGTAGAAAATGGATGGATGGATGGTTCAGAGAATCTGGAGAAATCACTGCACGTAAGTGGCAATACCCGTGATCTTCGACCCCTCAGGAGGTACTGCATCCAAAACCGACATCAATGTGTAAAGGATATCACCACATGGGCTCAGGAACACTTCAGAAACCCACTGTCAGTAACTATAGTTCGTTGCTACATCTGTAAGTGCAAGTTAAAACTCTCCTATGCAAAGCGAAAGCCATTTATCAACAACACCCAGAAACGCCGCTGGCTTTGCTTGGCCTGAGCTCATCTAAGATGGACTGATGCAAAGAGGAAAAGTGTTCTGTGGTCTTGACAAGTCCACATCTCAAATTGTTTTGGGAAACTGTGGACGTCGTGTCATCAGGACCAAAGATTGTTACAGGCACAAAGTTGAAAAGCCAGCATCTGTGATGGTATGGGGGTGTATTAGTGCCCAAGGCATGGGTAACTTACACATCTGTGAAGGCGCCATTAATGCTGAAAGCTACATACAGGTTTTGGAGCAACATATGTTGCCATCCAAGCAACGTCTTTTTCATTGACGCCCCTGCTTATTTTAACAAGACAGTGCTAAGCCACATTTTGCACGTCATAGTAAAAGAGTGCGGGTACTAGACTGGCCTGCCTGTAGTCCAGACCTGTCTCCCATTGAAAATGTGTGGCACATTAAGAAGTGTAAAATACGACAACAGAGACCCCGGACTGTTGAACAACGTAAGCTGTACATCAAGCAATAATGGAAAATAATTCCACTTGAAAAGCTTAAAAAATTGGTCTCTTCAGTTCCCAAACGTTTACTGAGTGTTGTTAAAAGGAAAGGCCATGTAACACAGTGGTAAAAATGCCCCTGTGCCAACTTTTTTGCAATATGTTGCTGCTATTAAATTCTAAGTTAATGATTATTTGCAAAAAAAAATGAAGTTTCTCCGTTCCAACATTAAATATCTTGTCTTTGCAGTCTATTTAATTGAATATACAAACCCTGTTTCCATATGAGTTGGGAAATTGTGTTAGATGTAAATATAAATGGAATACAATGATTTGCAAATCCTTTTCAACCCATATTCAATTGAATGCACTACAAAGACAACATATTTGATGTTCAAACTCATAAACTTTATTTTTTTTTTGCAAATAATTAACATAGAATTTCATGGCTGCAACACGTGCCAATGTAGTTGGGAAAGAGCATGTTCACCACTTTGTTACATCACCTTTTCTTTTAATAACACTCAATAAACGATTGGGAACTGAGGAAACTAATTGTTGAAGCTTTGAAAGTGGATTTTTTTCCCATTCTTGTTTTATGTAGAGCTTCAGTCGTTCAACAGTCCGGGGTCTCCGCTGTCGTATTTTACGCTTCATAATGCGCCACACATTTTCGATGGGAGACAGGTCTGGACTGCAGGCGGGCTAGGAAAGTACCCGCACTCTTTTTTTTACGACGTCATGCTGTTGTAACACGTGCTGAGTGTGGCTTGGCATTGTCTTGCTGAAATAAGCAGGGGCGTCCATGAAAAAGATGGCGCTTAGATGGCAGCATATGTTGTTCCAAAACCTGTATGTACCTTTCAGCATTAATGGTGCCTTCACAGATGTGTAAGTTACCCATGTCTTGGGCACTAATACACCCCCATACCATCACAGATGCTGGCTTTTCAACTTTGCGTCGATAACAGTCTGGATGGTTCGCTTCCCCTTTGGTCCGGATGACACGATGTCGAATATTTCCAAAAACAATTTGAAATGTGGACTCGTCAGACCACAGAACACTTTTCCACGTTGCATGAGTCCATCTTAGATGATTTCGGGCGCAGAGAAGCCGGTGGCGTTTCTGGGTGTTGTTGATAAATGGCTTTGGCTTTGCATAGTAGAGTTTTAACTTGCACTTACAGATGTAGCGACAAACTGTATTTAGTGACAGTGGTTTTCTGAAGTGTTCCTGAGCCCATGTGGTGATATCCTTTAGAGATTGATGTCGGTTTTTGGCACAGTGCCGTCTGAGGGATCGAAGGTCACGGTCATTCAATGTTGGTTTCCGGCCATGCCGCTTACGTGCAGTGATTTCTCCAGATTCTCTGAACCTTTTGATGATATTACAGACTGTAGATGTTGAAATCCCTAAATTTCTTGCAATTGCACTTTGAGAAACGTTGTTCTTAAACTGTTTGACTATTTGGTCACGCAGTTGTGGACAAAGGGGTGTACCTCGCCCCATCCTTTCTCGTGAAAGACTGAGCATTTTTTCGGAAGCTGTTTTTACACCCAATCATGGCACCCACCTGTTCCCAATTAGCCTGCACACCTGTGGTATGTTCCAAATAAGTGTTTGATGAGCATTCCTCAACTTTATCAGTATTTATTGCCACCTTTCCCAACTTCTTTGTCACGTGTTGCTGGCATCAAATTCTAAAGTTAATGATTATTTGCAAAAAAAAAAAAAAATGTTTATCAGTTTGAACATGAAATATGTTGTCTTTGTAGCATATTCAACTGAATATGGGTTGAAAATGATTTGCAAATCATTGTATTCTGTTTTTATTTACGATTCACACAACGTGCCAACTTCACTGGCTTTGGGTTTTGTACACGAGGAATGCATGAATGTGGTTTTCATTTCTATTTCTATGTCTCTTTGTGCACAAATTGGGGTAAAATCCGTTTAGTGTGTTTTCACACGAGACGCCCACGATGCACCGGGACTTCTCGCATCTGCTCGTTGGTTCGTTATGGGCAGCCAATAGGAGAGCCCACAGTGCTAAATATAAAGAAGCTGCCATTGAAGGTGTGATCATCTCATTACAGGCTGGCCAGATAACATGGAGACAAGGGGCGCTTTAAAACATTTTTTTTATTATTATTATTATCATCATCGTCGTATGCAGGATTGGAAATAAAAAGAAGCATTGTGACACACAAAGGTGCTGCTGGCAAATGAAAGGAAGCAGCAGCTACATTGTACAAAACACTGATCAGCATTGCATCGAACCAAAAGTGGGACAGCAACAATAACTTCCATTGAAATGAGAAAAAAAAAAAAGAAAAAAGTAATTTGTTCATAAATAAAAATAAAGAACGTTGTGGCATGTCTTATATTTTAGCAAGTGAAATGAGGGAGTCTAAAAAGGGCAATACACTTTTACATACCACCTTCAACTTATTTTTAATGTTTGTTTATTTCAATTAAAAAATTATATTGTAGTAAAAAAAAACAACTAATTAATTTTAATAAATAAAAAA
>NC_084550.2:54690000-54745000 GCF_033978685.3 Nerophis lumbriciformis | reverse complement strand
CACCGTGTATGGTGAGGATGGTGTTCTGCTGACCTCGACTGCGGATGTTGTGGATCGGTGGAGGGAATACTTCGAAGACCTCCTCAATCCTACCAGCACGTCTTCCTATGAGGAAGCAGGGCCAGGGGAATCTGTGGTGGACTCTCCTATTTCTGGGGCTGAGGTTGCCGAGGTAGTTAAAAAGCTCCTCGGTGGCAAGGCCCCGGGGGTGGATGAGATCCGCCCGGAGTTCCTTAAGGCTCTGGATGTTGTGGGGCTGTCTTGGTTGACAAGACTCTGCAACATCGCGTGGACATCGGGGGCGGTACCTCTGGATTGGCAGACCGGGGTGGTGGTTCCTCTCTTTAAGAAGGGGAACCGGAGGGTGTGTTCTAACTATCGTGGGATCACACTCCTCAGCCTTCCCGGTAAGGTTTATTCAGGTGTACTGGAGAGGAGGCTACGCCGGATAGTCGAACCTCGGATTCAGGAGGAACAGTGTGGTTTTCGTCCTGGTCGTGGAACTGTGGACCAGCTCTATACTCTCGGCAGGGTCCTTGAGGGTGCATGGGAGTTTGCTCAACCAGTCTACATGTGCTTTGTGGACTTGGAGAAGGCATTCGACCGTGTACCCCGGGAAGTCCTGTGGGGAGTGCTCAGAGAGTATGGGGTAACGGACTGTCTTATTGTGGCGGTTCGCTCCCTGTATAATCAGTGTCAGAGCTTGGTCCGCATTGCCGGCAGTAAGTCGGACCCGTTTCCAGTGAGGGTTGGACTCCGCCAGGGCTGCCCTTTGTCACCGATTCTGTTCATAACCTTTATGGACAGAATTTCTAGGCGCAGTCAAGGCGTTGAGGGTATCTGGTTTGGTGGCTGCAGGATTAGGTCTCTGCTTTTTGCAGATGATGTGGTCCTGATGGCTTCATCTGGCCAAGATCTTCAGCTCTCACTGGATCGGTTCGCAGCCGAGTGTGAAGCGACTGGGATGGGAATCAGCACCTCCAAATCTGAGTCCATGGTTCTCGCCCGGAAAAGGGTGGAGTGCCATCTCCGGGTTGGGGAGGAGATCTTGCCCCAAGTGGAGGAGTTCAAGTACCTCGGAGTCTTGTTCACGAGTGAGGGAAGAGTGGATCGTGAGATCGACAGGCGGATCGGTGCGGCGTCTTCAGTAATGCGGACACTGTATCGATCCGTTGTGGTGAAGAAGGAGCTGAGCCGGAAGGCAAAGCTCTCGATTTACCGGTTGATCTACGTTCCCATCCTCACCTATGGTCATGAGCTTTGGGTCATGACCGAAAGGACAAGATCACGGGTACAAGCGGCCGAAATGAGTTTCCTCCGCCGGGTGGCGGGGCTCTCCCTTAGAGATAGGGTGAGAAGCTCTGTCATCCGGGGGGAGCTCAAAGTAAAGCCGCTGCTCCTCCACATCGAGAGGAGCCAGATGAGGTGGTTCGGGCATCTGGTCAGGATGCCACCCGAACGCCTCCCTCGGGAGGTGTTTCGGGCACGTCCGACCGGTAGGAGGCCACGGGGAAGACCCAGGACACGTTGGGAAGACTATGTCTCCCGGCTGGCCTGGGAACGCCTCGGGATCCCCCGGGAGGAACTGGACGAAGTGGCTGGGGAGAGGGAAGTCTGGGCTTCCCTGCTTAAGCTGCTGCCCCCGCGACCCGACCTCGGATAAGCGGAAGAAGATGGATGGATGGATGGATATATATATACATATACTGTGTGTGTGTGTGTATATATATATATATATTTATATATATATATATATATATATATATATAGTTACATATATATATATATATATATATATATATATATATATATATATATATATATATATATATATATATATTAGTGACACACGGAATTTTGGATTTTCATTTGTTGCCACTTCAAATCATCAAAATTAAATGAAATAAACATTTGAATGCATCAGTCTGTGTGCAATGAATAAATATAATGTACAAGTTACACCTTTTGAATGCAATTACTGAAATAAATCAAGTTTTTCAAAATATTCTAATTTACTGGCTTTTACCTGTGTATATATATAGTTACATATATATTTATATATACACACACACACACAGTATATGTATATATATATATATATATATATATATATATGTATGTGTGGGAAAAAAATCACAAGACTATTTCATCTCTACAGGCCTGTTCAATCACAAGGCTTCTTTCAGGAACAAAAACCTGCGAAATACCACAGAACTCAGCAAACACATTTGGGACCTCAAAGACAATAATGTTGAATATTCAATAACATGGCAAATTCTTGCATCCAGCACACCTTACAATAGTGGTAATAAAAGATGCAACCTATGCTTGAAAGAGAAACTGTTTATTATTTACCGTCCAGACCTGTCATCCTTCAACAAGCGCAGCGAAATTGTAACAACATGCCGCCATAGACGGAAACACCTCCTAGGTAACACATGAGCCAATCACCACGCCCCTAGGCCAGCCTGTACCCACCCACTCTGTGCCCTATATAAACCATGGTATGCGAATGCTCCCATTAAAATCTCCTGACGATTGAGGGTACCCCCCCTCATGAAACAGGCCTGTAGAGATGAAATAGTCTTGTGATTTTTTTCCCACACATACATATATTGCGCTCTACTACGGTATCGAGCACTATTTTTTGGATAACCTTATTAAGACATATATATATATATATATATATATACATATATATATATATATATATATATACACACAGTATGTATATGTATTTATATATATATATATATATATATATATATATATATATATATACACACAGTATGGGTGGCGGGGCTCTCCCTTAGAGATAGGGTGAGAAGCTCTGTCATCCGGGGGGAGCTCAAAGTAAAGCCGCTGCTCCTCCGCATCGAGAGGAGCCAGATGAGGTGGTTCGGGCATCTGGTCAGGATGCCACCCGAGCGCCTCCCTAAGGAGGTGTTTAGGGCATGTCCGACCGGTAGGAGGCCACGAGGAAGACCCAGGACACGTTGGGAAGACTATGTCTCCCGGCTGGCCTGGGAACGCCTCGGGATCCCCCGGGAGGAGCTGGACGAAGTGGCTGGGGAGAGGGAAGTCTGGGCTTCCCTGCTTAGGCTGCTGCCCCCGCGACCCGACCTCGGATAAGCGGAAGAAGATGGATGGATGGATGGATACACACAGTATGTATATGTATTTATATACATATATGCATGTATATATATATATATATATATATATATAAAATGTATGTATGTTTACATACATATATATACGTACACACATATATATAACATATATATAATGTATGTATGTATATATACATACACATTAGAGATGCGCGGATAGGCAATTATTTCATCCGCAACCGCATCAGAAAGTCGTCAACCATCCGCAATCCACCCGATCTAACATTTGATCAGAACCGCATCCGCCCGCACCCGCCCGTTGTTATATATCTAATATAGACGATGCAAGGCATTAGTGAGGTTATAAAGCTTTTGCCTGTTAAAGAAAGGAGACTGATCCAATGCAGCACAGACATTCGCGTGCCACGCTGTCACGACCCAGACGCACACCAGTGCGCAATCATATGGGAGCCGCGCTGAGCGCACCTCCAAGCGCGTCTCGCTGCCGGCGACGGCCGGGTATATGGGCCCGACGCTCCAGCGCCATCCATTTTCAGGGCTAGTTGATTCGGCAGGTGGGTTGTTACACACTCCTTAGCGGGTTCCAACTTCCATGGCCACCGTCCTAGCTGCTGTCTATATCAACCAGGGTGAGCCCCACCCCTTTCGTGAGCGCACTGCGCGCAGAGTGACCCCTGTTACGCGCCCCCGGCAACAGGGGTGGCGGGCAGGTAAGCTGCGCGGGCGGAGCGCGCGGAGTGACCCCTGTTACGAGCCCCGGGGGTGGCGGGCAGGTAAGCTGCTTACCTGCTGCGCGTGACGCCGGCCGCGGCGAAGGGTCGGTGCGGTGGGCGCGGTGGTGACCCTGGACGTGCGTCGGGCCCTTCTCGCGGATCGCCTCAGCTACGGCTCCCGGTGGGGCCCTCTCGGGGGAAGGGGCCTCGGTCCCGGACCCCGGCGAGGCGTCCCTTCTCCGCTCCGTAAAAGTGTCCATCTCTTTTTTTTTTTTTCTTCTGTTGTGGCATATGTTGCAGGTGCCTGCTCGTTTTTCGTATGTGGGTAACAACATTTAACTATGTATATATATTTCCGAATTGGTTTAACTGCCACCCGCCTGAATCTATTTAAAATCAATTTTTTTTTTATTTGAACCACCCGACCCGACCCGCGGATAAAATCTATTTTTTTTAATTTCATCCGCCCGATCCGCGGATAATCCGCGGACTCCGCGGTTGTGCCCGCAAACCGCGCATCTCTAATACACATATATATATGTATGTATATATACATACACATATATATATATGTATGTATGCACATATGTGTGTATATATATATATATATATATATATGTGTATATATATGTATACATGTATGTATACATGTATGTATATATATGTATACATGTACCGGTATATGTATATATGTATACATATATGTATGTATATATATCTATTTGTATACATATATGTATATATATGTATGTATACATATGTGTATGTATATATATATATATTTGTATACATATATGTATACATATATGTATGTATGTATACATATATGTTTGTATATAAATGTATGTATGTATATATATATATATATATATATATATATATATATATAGTCAATGTGTCTGTGCTCAATACCGGCCGCCTTAACAACAAAGCGCTGCGGGAAACCCTGGTATATATGATTTTTCTTTTTTTGTCTTTCTATGACTTCCAATGTATTGATATACCTGAGAACCAATTTGAGAATAAATCCTTCAAATGTGAGGAGTGCAAAGGTAAAGAAAAGTGCTCGCCTGCAGTGGTTGCCACACTCCCGATTGCAGTATTCACTGTCCCAGTCATGGCCAGGACCAGGACCAGGACCAGGTGCACCTGGAGACTGGGAGCCTCCGATGCTCTTCTGATACTCTGACTGGAGGTGGGAGTACGCCTGAAGGAGGAGAGACACAACAGTGTGAATACTTCCGGGAACAGGTTTGCGTGGTTTTGGGAGGTCAAGGCGATACCTGCTGGCCAGGAGGGGGCGGGGAGTGAAGGGAAGCCTGCAGTCCCATCTGGTGGGAGATGATTGGCTGGGACTGGACCTGCTGCATGCGGATCGGCTGGTTGAGGAGCGAGCTCTGGTGCAGGGACAGCTGCTGGTGGGGGTGAAGGGGCGGGCTGATCTGGAAGGGGGAAGGGGGAGAGGCACTAATGCTGGGCAGCATCTGCGATTGGCTGAGCGTCTGCGAGAGGGCGTGGCGAGGGGCGTGGCCCGCGTAGCTCTGCAGGTCTGCGAGGGGGAAGGCGCCGGGACCCAGGTAGGGGGACGACGGCTGGGGTGGGTGTGGCACGCTGTACAGGGACGGGTTGGTTGGCATCATGTGCGGGGAGGCCTGGCTTGATTGGGCACTTTTCGGCTCCGTGGGGTCGTTGTACGTCTGCGGAGAAAAGAATGCCATTGTTGACAACTATTGCACACCGGAAGCGAACGCTTGATCGACGTATCGATAGATCCATTTATATTCCTACGAATTAAGAATATCGATCTGTGCTCGGCTAGTTGGCCTTCCAGAAGATACATCTTGATCTAACATCGTTCTAAAAAGAGATTAATCAGTTTTATCGATACTAGAAAAGAAAAACAATTGGCTCTAAAAACGGCGGACTTTATATACAAAGTTGTTTTGAGCACTTTTTAGATAAAGACCTTAAACCACAGGTGTCAAACTTAAGGCCCGGGGGCCAAATCTGGGCCGCCACATTATTTTATGTGGCCCGCGAAAGCCTAGAAATAATAAGCGTTAATAAAATGCTTAATCTTTTCTTACTAAATATATTTGGTTATTTCCCTTTTCACATTAAAAATCATGTACTGCATGCAATTGCATATCTTTTAACCCTTGTGTAATGTTCATATTGTTGTTACTCAGCCAGCGTTTGTGGGTCTGATGGACCCGTTGCATTTTGTGGCTTTTAATGCCTCACAATCAAACATTTTTATGTTAAAATACTGAACAGATGTTTACCTTATCCCAATAAACATCTGTTCAGTTATTTTAATATATATATATATAATATATATTTGATATATATTATTTTTCTGATAATAATGATATATATTTGGAATATTTTGCCCAAGTAATTTATTTAAAAAAATTGGACCGCCACAAATGAATTTGGTAAATTTGTTAAAAAATCTGACTAATGCATTTATTTTTAAATATTTTACCCTCATAATGCAGCTAAATCAGGTCTTTGAATTAACATTTTGAAAAGTTTTATTTTAAGATAATAATGATATATATTTGGAATATTTTGCCCAAGTAATTAAAAAAAAAAAAATTGGACCGCCACAAATGAATTTGGTAAATTTGTTAAAAAATCTGACTAATGCATTTATTTTGAAATATTTTACCCTCATAATGCAGCTAAATCAGGTCTTGAAATTAACATTTTCAAAAGTTTTATTTTACGATAATAATGATATATATTTGGAATATTTTGCCCAAGTAATTTATAAAAAAAATTTTGGTTCGCCACAAATGAATTTGGTAAATTTGTTAAAAAATCTGACTAATGCATTTGTTTTGAAATATTTTACCCTCGTAATGCAGCTAAATCAGGTCTTGAAATTAACATTTTCAAAAGTTTTATTTTACGATAATAATGATATATATTTGGAATATTTTGCCCAAGTAATTTATAAAAAAAAATTTAATCCGCCACAAATGAATTTGGTAAATTTGTTAAAAAATCTGACTAAAGCATTTATTTTGAAATTTTGTTTTACCTTATCCCAATAAACATCTGTTCAGTATTTTAACATAAAAGTGTTTGATTGTGAGGCATTAAAAGCCACAAAATTCAACGGGTCCATCAGACCCACAAACGCTGGCTGAGTAACAACAATATGAATGTTGCACGGAAAATTTCTCTGCCAGTTTCTGCATCCCACAGGGATTCTTCTTTTGTGTTTCTGCACCTGCGGTTCCCACACAAGGTTGCAACATTGTTTGTCAACACTGTCTGCTCTCATTTTCTCGCACATTTGACCCTCTGATGTTCTGTGCACCTACACTCTGTCCTCCTCCTGTCTAGGCCTGCTGCGTGTGTGCGTGTGTGCGTGTGTGTGTGTGTGTGGTACACAGAACATCAATTTCTACACTTCTATTAGCCCCGGGTCCAGTGGACCCGGACATCTTATATATAATAGAAATGTGTAGGGGGCGTGTATGGTGTGTGGTCATTAAATATGTAGTCTGATATATGTTCTTCACAGAAAATGAGCCAAAGTCAGTGAGTCTCAGTTTGAAAAATTAATTAATTGTATCATTTTTCTTTTAATAAAAAATGAAAACTGGTCCCACAGACCCGAACACCGCACAAGGGTTAAAATGCAATATTATCAAAATCAAAATATTATATTATCTTGTATTCCAAAAATATTTTTTGTTAAAATAAAGATAAATACTGTACTTAAAGATCTGCTTGACTTATGATTTCAAAACAAATTATCAATCAAAGTGTAGACTGTAAAATTCACAATGAATGTTATGGTTAAATGACTGACTGTTTTTTTTAACCCTAAAATCAACTGTGGTACTGTTTTTTTCCATATACAGTAAGACACTAAAACATTGAAAAAGAAGCAAAAAAATACATTAAAACAACAAGATTTTACGGTTAAAAAAAACAACTGGCAGCTCTGTTGCTTGAATTTTACCGCTAAAAACAGTTTTGTCCATTCCATTTATACATTTTTTTTTATATGCTGTAAAAAACCCACTGCTTTTACTGTGAAATTCTGGTGACTGAGCTGCCAGTTTTTAAAGTAAAATTTTAATTTTTTTTTTGCAGCTTATGTAAAAAAATATATTGTTCATGTATTATACATACATACATGTATATACATGTATATTCATATATTACTCATTGTTAAAAGCGGCCCTCTGCGGGCAACCATAAATGCGATGTGGCCCTCAATGAAAACGAGTTTGACACCACTGCCTTAAACGTTACGCGAAAAGATCCAAAAATGGCGCCCCCCAGAGGTGTCTGGGTCAAGTTTTACTTATTTCCCATACAATGAATTTGGTAAATTTGGTAAAAAATCTGACTAATGCATTCATTTTGAAATATTTTACCCTCGTAATGCAGCTAAATCAGGTCTTGAAATTAACATTTTCAAAAGTTTTATTTTACGATAATAATGATATATATTTGGAATATTTTGCCCAAGTAATTTATTTTAAAAATGTGGACCGCCACAAATGAATTTGGTAAAAACAAATTAAAAAATCTGACTAATGCATTTATTTTGAAATATTTTACCCTCGTAATGCAGCTAAATCAGGTCTTGAAATTAACATTTTCAAAAGTTCTATTTTACGATAATGATATATATTTGGAATATTTTGCCCAAGTAATTTGATAAAAAAAATTGGACCGCCACAAACGAATTTGGTAAACTGGTTAAAAAATCTGACTAATGCATTTATTTTGAAATATTTTACCCTCGTAATGTAGCTAAATCAGGTCTTGAAATTAACATTTTCAAAAGTTTTATTTTTCTGATAATGATATATATTTGGAATATTTTTGCAGCTTATGTAAAAAAATATATTGTTCATGTATTATACATACGTACATGTATATACATGTATATTCATATATTACTCATTGTTAAAAGCGGCCCTCTGGGGGCAACCATAAATGCGATGTGGCCCTCAATGAAAACGAGTTTGACACCCCTGCCTTAAATGTTACGCGAAAAGATCCAAAAATGGTGCCCCCCAGTGGTGTCTGGGTCAAGTTTTCTTATTTCCCTTACTTACATTTTTTTATTTTTTTTTATGAACGGGCGACCTTAATATTATTATTATTATTATTATTATTATTATTATTGTTAAAGTACCACTCATAGTCACACACACACTAGGTGTGGTGAACTTACCCTCTGCATTTGACGCATCCCCTTGTTCCACCCCTTGGGAGGTGAGGGGAGTAGTGAGCAGCAGCGGTGTCCGCGCTCGGGAATCATTTTGGTGATTTAACCCCCAATTCCAACTCTTAATGCCGAGTGCCAAGCAGAGAGGTAATGGGTCCCATTTTTATAGTCTTTGGTATGACTCGGCCGGGGTTTGAACTCACGACCTACCGATCTCAGGGCGGACACTCTAACCACAAGGCCATAGAAACAATATAAACTTATTTATTTACAAGTGAATTGAAACAAAATGATTTTCATCCAGATGACATGATTGGTAAATGCATGTTCGCATGATAGCGCAACCCTGAGAACCGTCAGTTGAACGAGTCTGCTCCAAAATGAAGCGTTTACGTCCTGTTAGGGTTTCTCTTCTTCAAAGTGATGACGCAACATAACCTTGTTGGCGGCTCGATCTATTCACGTTTATCGACAAATGATTTGTGATCGCAAATAACAAGAGTCCACACAACAATTGAAGCGGTGAATAAGCGCGGGCTCGTCTAGACTTTGCGTTTTTTTCACGCCTCGGCCAAAAAAAACGTTCACACTTGCACGGAAGCGTGAGCGTCCGTGCAAGTGTGTGTGATATTGTAACAGCAAACTTTCAGTAGTTTGAAATATGCCAGCTGAGGCCCAGTGCCAGCATGAAGCAGCGACACGCGACCGACAGCACGGTCTATTGTTCTAAAACAATGGCTGCGTGTATCTCTGCCAGCGATATTGCTGCTTTAAATGTTTTTTTTGTTTTTTTTTGTATATAAACATGAAGATAAAAGGACACAATACAGTGGCCACATTCTGTACATTCTTATACTGCACAGAAAAAAAATCTGACTAATGCATTTATTTTGAAATATTTTACCCTCGTAATGCAGCTAAATTAAGTCTTGAAATTAACATTTTCAAAAGTTTTATTTTACGATAATAATGATATATATTTGGAGTATTTTACCCAAGTGAATTATAAAAAAAATTTGGACCGCCACAAATTAATTTGGTAAATTTGTTAAAAAATCTGACTAATGCATTTATTTTTAAACATTTTACCCTCGTAATGCAGCTAAATCAGGTCTTGAAATTAACATTTTCAAAAGTTTTATTTTGCGATATTAATGATATATATTTGGAATATTTTGCCCAAGTAATTTATAAAAAAAAATTTGGTGCGCCACAAATGAATTTGGTAAATTTGTTAAAAAATCTGACTAATGCATTTATTTTGAAATATTTTACCCTCGTAGTGCAACTAAATCAGGTCTTGAAATTAATATTTTCAAAAGTTGTATTGTTCTGATAATAATGATATATATTTGGAATATTTTGCCCAAGTAATTTATTTAAAAAATTTGAACCGCCACAAATGAATTTGGGAAATTTGTTAAAAAATCTGACTAATGCATTTATTGTGAAATATTTTACCCTCGTAATGCAGCCAAATCAGGTCATGAAATTAACATTTTCAAAAGTTTTATTTTACGATAATAATGATATATATTTGGAATATTTTGCCCAAGTTATTTATTTAAAAAATTTGGACCGCCACAAATGAATTTGGGAAATTTGTTGAAAAATCTGACTAATGCATTTATTTTGAAATATTTTACCCTCGTAATGCAGCTAAATCAGGTCTTGAAATTAACATTTTCAAAAGTTTTATTTTACGATAATAATGATATATATTTGGAGTATTTTGGCCAAGTAATTTATTAAAAAAAATTTGGACCGCCAAAAATGAATATGGTAAATTTGTTAAAAAATCTGACTAATGCATTTATTTTGAAATATTTTACCCTCGTAATGCAGCTAAATCAGGTCTTGAAATTAACATTTTCAAAAGTTTTATTTTACGATAATGATATATATTTGGAATATTTTGCCCAAGTTATTTATTTAAAAAATTTGGACCGCCACAAATGAATTTGGTAAATTTGTTAAAAAATCTGACTAATGCATTTATTTTGAAATATTTTACCCTCGTAATGCAGCTAAATCAGGTCTTGAAATTAACATTTTCAAAAGTTTTATTTCACGATAATAATGATATATATTTGGAATATTTTGCCCAAGTAATTTATAAAACATTTTTGGACCGCCACAAATGAATTTGGGAAATTTGTTAAAAAATCTGACTAATGCATTTATTGTGAAATATTTTACCCTCGTAATGCAGCTAAATCAGGTCTTGAAATTAACATTTTCAAAAGTTTTATTTTACGATAATGATATATATTTGGAATATTTTGCCCAAGTTATTTATTTAAAAAATTTGGACCGCCAAAAATGAATATGGTAAATTTGTTAAAAAATCTGACTAATGCATTTATTTTGAAATATTTTACCCTCGTAATGCAGCTAAATCAGGTCTTGAAATTAACATTTTCAAAAGTTTTATTTTACGATAATGATATATATTTGGAATATTTTGCCCAAGTTATTTATTTAAAAAATTTGGACCGCCACAAATGAATTTGGTAAATTTGTTAAAAAATCTGACTAATGCATTTATTTTGAAATATTTTACCCTCGTAATGCAGCTAAATCAGGTCTTGAAATTAACATTTTCAAAAGTTTTATTTCACGATAATAATGATATATATTTGGAATATTTTGCCCAAGTAATTTATAAAACATTTTTGGACCGCCACAAATGAATTTGGGAAATTTGTTAAAAAATCTGACTAATGCATTTATTGTGAAATATTTTACCCTCGTAATGCAGCTAAATCAGGTCTTGAAATTAACATTTTCAATAGTTGTATTTTACGATAATAATGATATATATTTGGAATATTTTGCCCAAGTAATTTATTTAAAAAAATTGGACCACCACAAATTAATTTGGTAAATTTGTTTAAAAAATCTGACTAATGCATTTATTGTGAAATATTTTACCCTCGTAATGCAGCTAAATCCGGTCTTGAAATTAACATTTTCAAAAGTTTTATTTTACGATAATAATGATATATATTGGGAGTATTTACGGCGTGGCGCAGTGGAAGAATGGCCGTGCGCGACCCGAGGGTCCCTGGTTCAATCCCCACCTAGTACCAACCTCGTCATGTCCGTTGTGTCCTGAGCAAGACACTTCACCCTTGCTCCTGATGGGTGCTGGTTAGCGCCTTGCATGGCAGCTCCCTCCATCAGTGTGTGAATGTGTGTGTGAATGGGTAAATGTGGAAGTAGTGTCAAAGCGCTTTGAGTACCTTGAAGGTAGAAAAGCGCTATACAAGTACAACCCATTTATTATTTATTTATTTATTTTGCCCAAGTAATTTATAAAAAAAATTTGGTAAATTTGTTAAAAAATCTGACTAATGCATTTATTTTGAAATATTGTACCCTCATAATTCAGCTAAATCAGGTCTTGAAATTAACATATTCAAAAGTTTTATTTTACGATAATGATATATATTTGGAATATTTTGCCCAAGTAATTTATTTAAAAAAATTGGACCGCCACAAATGAATTTGGGAAATTTGTTAAAAAATCTGACTAATGCATTTATTTTGAAATATTTTACCCTCGTAATGCAGCTAAATCAGGTCTTGAAATTAACATTTTCAAAAGTTTTATTTTACGATAATGATATATATTTGGAATATTTTGCCCAAGTTATTTATTTAAAAAATTTGGACCGCCACAAATGAATTTGGTAAATTTGTTAAAAAATCTGACTAATGCATTTATTTTGAAATATTTTACCCTCGTAATGCAGCTAAATCAGGTCTTGAAATTAACATTTTCAAAAGTTTTATTTCACGATAATAATGATATATATTTGGAATATTTTGCCCAAGTAATTTATAAAACATTTTTGGACCGCCACAAATGAATTTGGGAAATTTGTTAAAAAATCTGACTAATGCATTTATTGTGAAATATTTTACCCTCGTAATGCAGCTAAATCAGGTCTTGAAATTAACATTTTCAATAGTTGTATTTTACGATAATAATGATATATATTTGGAATATTTTGCCCAAGTAATTTATTTAAAAAAATTGGACCACCACAAATTAATTTGGTAAATTTGTTTAAAAAATCTGACTAATGCATTTATTGTGAAATATTTTACCCTCGTAATGCAGCTAAATCCGGTCTTGAAATTAACATTTTCAAAAGTTTTATTTTACGATAATAATGATATATATTGGGAGTATTTACGGCGTGGCGCAGTGGAAGAATGGCCGTGCGCGACCCGAGGGTCCCTGGTTCAATCCCCACCTAGTACCAACCTCGTCATGTCCGTTGTGTCCTGAGCAAGACACTTCACCCTTGCTCCTGATGGGTGCTGGTTAGCGCCTTGCATGGCAGCTCCCTCCATCAGTGTGTGAATGTGTGTGTGAATGGGTAAATGTGGAAGTAGTGTCAAAGCGCTTTGAGTACCTTGAAGGTAGAAAAGCGCTATACAAGTACAACCCATTTATTATTTATTTATTTATTTTGCCCAAGTAATTTATAAAAAAAAATTTGGTAAATTTGTTAAAAAATCTGACTAATGCATTTATTTTGAAATATTGTACCCTCATAATTCAGCTAAATCAGGTCTTGAAATTAACGTATTCAAAAGTTTTATTTTACGATAATGATATATATTTGGAATATTTTGCCCAAGTAATTTATTTAAAAAAATTGGACCGCCACAAATGAATTTGGGAAATTTGTTAAAAAATCTGACTAATGCATTTATTTTGAAATATTTTACCCTCGTAATGCAGCTAAATCAGGTCTTGAAATTAACATTTTCAAAAGTTTTATTTTACGATAATGATATATATTTGGAATATTTTGCCCAAGTTATTTATTTAAAAAATTTGGACCGCCACAAATGAATTTGGTAAATTTGTTAAAAAATCTGACTAATGCATTTATTTTGAAATATTTTACCCTCGTAATGCAGCTAAATCAGGTCTTGAAATTAACATTTTCAAAAGTTTTATTTCACGATAATAATGATATACAGTGGGGCAAAAAAGTATTTAGTCAGCCACGATTGTGCAAGTTCTTCCACTTAAAATGATGACAAAGGTCTGTAATTTTCATCATAGGTACACTTCAACTGTGAGAGACAGAATGTGAAAAAAAAATCCAGGAATTCACATTGTAGGATTTTTAAAGAATTTATTTGTAAATTATGGTGGAAAATAAGTATTTGGTCAATAACAAAAATTCTACTCAATACTTTGTAATATAACCTTTGTTGGCAATAACAGAGGTCAAACGATTACTATAGGTCTTTACCAGGTTTGCACACACAGTAGCTGGTATTTTGGCCCATTCCTCCATGCAGATCTTCTCGAGAGCAGTGATGTTTTGGGGCTGTCGCCGAGCAACACGGACTTTCAACTCCCTCCACAGATTTTCTATGGGGTTGAAGTCTGGAGACTGGCTAGGCCACTCCAGGACTTTCAAATGCTTCTTACGGAGCCACTCCTTCGTTGCCCGGGCGGTGTGTTTGGGATCATTGTCATGCTGGAAGACCCAGCCACGTTTCATCTTCAAAGCTCTCACTGATGGAAGGAGGTTTTGGCTCAAAATCTCACGATACATGGCCCCGTTCATTCTTTCCTTAACACGGATCAGTCGGCCTGTCCCCTTGGCAGAAAAACAACCCCAAAACATGATGTTTCCACCCCCATGCTTCACAGTGGGTATGGTGTTCTTGGGATGCAACTCAGTATTCTTCTTCCTCCAAACACGACGAGTTGAGAGACAGAAAAAAGTTCTATTTTGGTTTCATCTGACCACATGACATTCTCCCAATCCTCTGCTGTATCATCCATGTGCTCTCTGGCAAACTTCAGACGGGCCTGGACATGCACTGGCTTAAGCAGGGGCACTGCAGGATTTGATTCCCTGTCGGCGTAGTGTGTTACTGATGGTAACCTTTGTTACTTTGGTCCCAGCTCTCTGTAGGTCATTGACCAGGTCCCCCCGTGTGGTTCTGGGATTTTTGCTCACCGTTCTCATGATCATTTTGACCCCACGGGATGAGATCTTGCGTGGAGCCCCAGATCGAGGGAGATTATCAGTGGTCTTGTATGTCTTCCATTTTCTGATAATTGCTCCCACAGTTGATTTTTTTCACACCAAGCTGCTTGCCTATTGTAGATTCACTCTTCACAGTCTGGTGCAGGTCTACAATTATTTTCCTGGTGTCCTTCGACATCTCTTTGGTCTTGGCCATAGTGGAGTTTGGAGTCTGACTGTTTGAGGCTGTGGACAGGTGTCTTTTATACAGATAACCAGTTCAAACAGGTGCCATTAATACAGGTAACAAGTGGAGGACAGAAGAGCTTCTTAGAGAAGAAGTTACAGGTCTGTGAGAGCCAGAGATCTTCCTTGTTTGAAGTGACCAAATACTTATTTTCCACCATAATTTACAAATAAATTCTTTAAAAATCCTACAATGTGAATTCCTGGATTTTTTTCCCACATTCTGTCTCTCACAGTTGAAGTGCACCTATGATGAAAATTACAGACCTCTGTCATCATTTTTAGTGGGAGAACTTGCACAATCGTGGCTGACTAAATACTTTTTTGCCCCACTGTATATTTGGAATATTTTGCCCAAGTAATTTATAAAACATTTTTGGACCGCCACAAATGAATTTGGGAAATTTGTTAAAAAATCTGACTAATGCATTTATTTTGAAATATTTTACCCTCGTAATGCAGCTAAATCAGGTCTTGAAATTAACATTTTCAAAAGTTTTATTTTACGATAATGATATATATTTGGAATATTTTGCCCAAGTTATTTATTTAAAAAATTTGGACCGCCACAAATGAATTTGGTAAATTTGTTAAAAAATCTGACTAATGCATTTATTTTGAAATATTTTACCCTCGTAATGCAGCTAAATCAGGTCTTGAAATTAACATTTTCAAAAGTTTTATTTCACGATAATAATGATATATATTTGGAATATTTTGCCCAAGTAATTTATAAAACATTTTTGGACCGCCACAAATGAATTTGGGAAATTTGTTAAAAAATCTGACTAATGCATTTATTGTGAAATATTTTACCCTCGTAATGCAGCTAAATCAGGTCTTGAAATTAACATTTTCAAAAGTTTTATTTTACGATAATGATATATATTTGGAATATTTTGCCCAAGTTATTTATTTAAAAAATTTGGACCGCCAAAAATGAATATGGTAAATTTGTTAAAAAATCTGACTAATGCATTTATTTTGAAATATTTTACCCTCGTAATGCAGCTAAATCAGGTCTTGAAATTAACATTTTCAAAAGTTTTATTTTACGATAATGATATATATTTGGAATATTTTGCCCAAGTTATTTATTTAAAAAATTTGGACCGCCACAAATGAATTTGGTAAATTTGTTAAAAAATCTGACTAATGCATTTATTTTGAAATATTTTACCCTCGTAATGCAGCTAAATCAGGTCTTGAAATTAACATTTTCAAAAGTTTTATTTCACGATAATAATGATATATATTTGGAATATTTTGCCCAAGTAATTTATAAAACATTTTTGGACCGCCACAAATGAATTTGGGAAATTTGTTAAAAAATCTGACTAATGCATTTATTGTGAAATATTTTACCCTCGTAATGCAGCTAAATCAGGTCTTGAAATTAACATTTTCAATAGTTGTATTTTACGATAATAATGATATATATTTGGAATATTTTGCCCAAGTAATTTATTTAAAAAAATTGGACCACCACAAATTAATTTGGTAAATTTGTTTAAAAAATCTGACTAATGCATTTATTGTGAAATATTTTACCCTCGTAATGCAGCTAAATCCGGTCTTGAAATTAACATTTTCAAAAGTTTTATTTTACGATAATAATGATATATATTGGGAGTATTTACGGCGTGGCGCAGTGGAAGAATGGCCGTGCGCGACCCGAGGGTCCCTGGTTCAATCCCCACCTAGTACCAACCTCGTCATGTCCGTTGTGTCCTGAGCAAGACACTTCACCCTTGCTCCTGATGGGTGCTGGTTAGCGCCTTGCATGGCAGCTCCCTCCATCAGTGTGTGAATGTGTGTGTGAATGGGTAAATGTGGAAGTAGTGTCAAAGCGCTTTGAGTACCTTGAAGGTAGAAAAGCGCTATACAAGTACAACCCATTTATTATTTATTTATTTATTTTGCCCAAGTAATTTATAAAAAAAATTTGGTAAATTTGTTAAAAAATCTGACTAATGCATTTATTTTGAAATATTGTACCCTCATAATTCAGCTAAATCAGGTCTTGAAATTAACATATTCAAAAGTTTTATTTTACGATAATGATATATATTTGGAATATTTTGCCCAAGTAATTTATTTAAAAAAATTGGACCGCCACAAATGAATTTGGGAAATTTGTTAAAAAATCTGACTAATGCATTTATTTTGAAATATTTTACCCTCGTAATGCAGCTAAATCAGGTCTTGAAATTAACATTTTCAAAAGTTTTATTTTACGATAATGATATATATTTGGAATATTTTGCCCAAGTTATTTATTTAAAAAATTTGGACCGCCACAAATGAATTTGGTAAATTTGTTAAAAAATCTGACTAATGCATTTATTTTGAAATATTTTACCCTCGTAATGCAGCTAAATCAGGTCTTGAAATTAACATTTTCAAAAGTTTTATTTCACGATAATAATGATATATATTTGGAATATTTTGCCCAAGTAATTTATAAAACATTTTTGGACCGCCACAAATGAATTTGGGAAATTTGTTAAAAAATCTGACTAATGCATTTATTGTGAAATATTTTACCCTCGTAATGCAGCTAAATCAGGTCTTGAAATTAACATTTTCAATAGTTGTATTTTACGATAATAATGATATATATTTGGAATATTTTGCCCAAGTAATTTATTTAAAAAAATTGGACCACCACAAATTAATTTGGTAAATTTGTTTAAAAAATCTGACTAATGCATTTATTGTGAAATATTTTACCCTCGTAATGCAGCTAAATCCGGTCTTGAAATTAACATTTTCAAAAGTTTTATTTTACGATAATAATGATATATATTGGGAGTATTTACGGCGTGGCGCAGTGGAAGAATGGCCGTGCGCGACCCGAGGGTCCCTGGTTCAATCCCCACCTAGTACCAACCTCGTCATGTCCGTTGTGTCCTGAGCAAGACACTTCACCCTTGCTCCTGATGGGTGCTGGTTAGCGCCTTGCATGGCAGCTCCCTCCATCAGTGTGTGAATGTGTGTGTGAATGGGTAAATGTGGAAGTAGTGTCAAAGCGCTTTGAGTACCTTGAAGGTAGAAAAGCGCTATACAAGTACAACCCATTTATTATTTATTTATTTATTTTGCCCAAGTAATTTATAAAAAAAATTTGGTAAATTTGTTAAAAAATCTGACTAATGCATTTATTTTGAAATATTGTACCCTCATAATTCAGCTAAATCAGGTCTTGAAATTAACGTATTCAAAAGTTTTATTTTACGATAATGATATATATTTGGAATATTTTGCCCAAGTAATTTATTTAAAAAAATTGGACCGCCACAAATGAATTTGGGAAATTTGTTAAAAAATCTGACTAATGCATTTATTTTGAAATATTTTACCCTCGTAATGCAGCTAAATCAGGTCTTGAAATTAACATTTTCAAAAGTTTTATTTTACGATAATGATATATATTTGGAATATTTTGCCCAAGTTATTTATTTAAAAAATTTGGACCGCCACAAATGAATTTGGTAAATTTGTTAAAAAATCTGACTAATGCATTTATTTTGAAATATTTTACCCTCGTAATGCAGCTAAATCAGGTCTTGAAATTAACATTTTCAAAAGTTTTATTTCACGATAATAATGATATATATTTGGAATATTTTGCCCAAGTAATTTATAAAACATTTTTGGACCGCCACAAATGAATTTGGGAAATTTGTTAAAAAATCTGACTAATGCATTTATTGTGAAATATTTTACCCTCGTAATGCAGCTAAATCAGGTCTTGAAATTAACATTTTCAATAGTTGTATTTTACGATAATAATGATATATATTTGGAATATTTTGCCCAAGTAATTTATTTAAAAAAATTGGACCACCACAAATTAATTTGGTAAATTTGTTTAAAAAATCTGACTAATGCATTTATTGTGAAATATTTTACCCTCGTAATGCAGCTAAATCCGGTCTTGAAATTAACATTTTCAAAAGTTTTATTTTACGATAATAATGATATATATTGGGAGTATTTACGGCGTGGCGCAGTGGAAGAATGGCCGTGCGCGACCCGAGGGTCCCTGGTTCAATCCCCACCTAGTACCAACCTCGTCATGTCCGTTGTGTCCTGAGCAAGACACTTCACCCTTGCTCCTGATGGGTGCTGGTTAGCGCCTTGCATGGCAGCTCCCTCCATCAGTGTGTGAATGTGTGTGTGAATGGGTAAATGTGGAAGTAGTGTCAAAGCGCTTTGAGTACCTTGAAGGTAGAAAAGCGCTATACAAGTACAACCCATTTATTATTTATTTATTTATTTTGCCCAAGTAATTTATAAAAAAAATTTGGTAAATTTGTTAAAAAATCTGACTAATGCATTTATTTTGAAATATTGTACCCTCATAATTCAGCTAAATCAGGTCTTGAAATTAACATATTCAAAAGTTTTATTTTACGATAATGATATATATTTGGAATATTTTGCCCAAGTAATTTATTTAAAAAAATTGGACCGCCACAAATGAATTTGGGAAATTTGTTAAAAAATCTGACTAATGCATTTATTTTGAAATATTTTACCCTCGTAATGCAGCTAAATCAGGTCTTGAAATTAACATTTTCAAAAGTTTTATTTTACGATAATGATATATATTTGGAATATTTTGCCCAAGTTATTTATTTAAAAAATTTGGACCGCCACAAATGAATTTGGTAAATTTGTTAAAAAATCTGACTAATGCATTTATTTTGAAATATTTTACCCTCGTAATGCAGCTAAATCAGGTCTTGAAATTAACATTTTCAAAAGTTTTATTTCACGATAATAATGATATACAGTGGGGCAAAAAAGTATTTAGTCAGCCACGATTGTGCAAGTTCTTCCACTTAAAATGATGACAAAGGTCTGTAATTTTCATCATAGGTACACTTCAACTGTGAGAGACAGAATGTGAAAAAAAAATCCAGGAATTCACATTGTAGGATTTTTAAAGAATTTATTTGTAAATTATGGTGGAAAATAAGTATTTGGTCAATAACAAAAATTCTACTCAATACTTTGTAATATAACCTTTGTTGGCAATAACAGAGGTCAAACGATTACTATAGGTCTTTACCAGGTTTGCACACACAGTAGCTGGTATTTTGGCCCATTCCTCCATGCAGATCTTCTCGAGAGCAGTGATGTTTTGGGGCTGTCGCCGAGCAACACGGACTTTCAACTCCCTCCACAGATTTTCTATGGGGTTGAAGTCTGGAGACTGGCTAGGCCACTCCAGGACTTTCAAATGCTTCTTACGGAGCCACTCCTTCGTTGCCCGGGCGGTGTGTTTGGGATCATTGTCATGCTGGAAGACCCAGCCACGTTTCATCTTCAAAGCTCTCACTGATGGAAGGAGGTTTTGGCTCAAAATCTCACGATACATGGCCCCGTTCATTCTTTCCTTAACACGGATCAGTCGGCCTGTCCCCTTGGCAGAAAAACAACCCCAAAACATGATGTTTCCACCCCCATGCTTCACAGTGGGTATGGTGTTCTTGGGATGCAACTCAGTATTCTTCTTCCTCCAAACACGACGAGTTGAGAGACAGAAAAAAGTTCTATTTTGGTTTCATCTGACCACATGACATTCTCCCAATCCTCTGCTGTATCATCCATGTGCTCTCTGGCAAACTTCAGACGGGCCTGGACATGCACTGGCTTAAGCAGGGGCACTGCAGGATTTGATTCCCTGTCGGCGTAGTGTGTTACTGATGGTAACCTTTGTTACTTTGGTCCCAGCTCTCTGTAGGTCATTGACCAGGTCCCCCCGTGTGGTTCTGGGATTTTTGCTCACCGTTCTCATGATCATTTTGACCCCACGGGATGAGATCTTGCGTGGAGCCCCAGATCGAGGGAGATTATCAGTGGTCTTGTATGTCTTCCATTTTCTGATAATTGCTCCCACAGTTGATTTTTTTCACACCAAGCTGCTTGCCTATTGTAGATTCACTCTTCACAGTCTGGTGCAGGTCTACAATTATTTTCCTGGTGTCCTTCGACATCTCTTTGGTCTTGGCCATAGTGGAGTTTGGAGTCTGACTGTTTGAGGCTGTGGACAGGTGTCTTTTATACAGATAACCAGTTCAAACAGGTGCCATTAATACAGGTAACAAGTGGAGGACAGAAGAGCTTCTTAGAGAAGAAGTTACAGGTCTGTGAGAGCCAGAGATCTTCCTTGTTTGAAGTGACCAAATACTTATTTTCCACCATAATTTACAAATAAATTCTTTAAAAATCCTACAATGTGAATTCCTGGATTTTTTTCCCACATTCTGTCTCTCACAGTTGAAGTGCACCTATGATGAAAATTACAGACCTCTGTCATCATTTTTAGTGGGAGAACTTGCACAATCGTGGCTGACTAAATACTTTTTTGCCCCACTGTATATTTGGAATATTTTGCCCAAGTAATTTATAAAACATTTTTGGACCGCCACAAATGAATTTGGGAAATTTGTTAAAAAATCTGACTAATGCATTTATTTTGAAATATTTTACCCTCGTAATGCAGCTAAATCAGGTCTTGAAATTAACATTTTCAAAAGTTTTATTTTACGATAATGATATATATTTGGAATATTTTGCCCAAGTTATTTATTTAAAAAATTTGGACCGCCACAAATGAATTTGGTAAATTTGTTAAAAAATCTGACTAATGCATTTATTTTGAAATATTTTACCCTCGTAATGCAGCTAAATCAGGTCTTGAAATTAACATTTTCAAAAGTTTTATTTCACGATAATAATGATATATATTTGGAATATTTTGCCCAAGTAATTTATAAAACATTTTTGGACCGCCACAAATGAATTTGGGAAATTTGTTAAAAAATCTGACTAATGCATTTATTGTGAAATATTTTACCCTCGTAATGCAGCTAAATCAGGTCTTGAAATTAACATTTTCAAAAGTTTTATTTTACGATAATGATATATATTTGGAATATTTTGCCCAAGTTATTTATTTAAAAAATTTGGACCGCCAAAAATGAATATGGTAAATTTGTTAAAAAATCTGACTAATGCATTTATTTTGAAATATTTTACCCTCGTAATGCAGCTAAATCAGGTCTTGAAATTAACATTTTCAAAAGTTTTATTTTACGATAATGATATATATTTGGAATATTTTGCCCAAGTTATTTATTTAAAAAATTTGGACCGCCACAAATGAATTTGGTAAATTTGTTAAAAAATCTGACTAATGCATTTATTTTGAAATATTTTACCCTCGTAATGCAGCTAAATCAGGTCTTGAAATTAACATTTTCAAAAGTTTTATTTCACGATAATAATGATATATATTTGGAATATTTTGCCCAAGTAATTTATAAAACATTTTTGGACCGCCACAAATGAATTTGGGAAATTTGTTAAAAAATCTGACTAATGCATTTATTGTGAAATATTTTACCCTCGTAATGCAGCTAAATCAGGTCTTGAAATTAACATTTTCAATAGTTGTATTTTACGATAATAATGATATATATTTGGAATATTTTGCCCAAGTAATTTATTTAAAAAAATTGGACCACCACAAATTAATTTGGTAAATTTGTTTAAAAAATCTGACTAATGCATTTATTGTGAAATATTTTACCCTCGTAATGCAGCTAAATCCGGTCTTGAAATTAACATTTTCAAAAGTTTTATTTTACGATAATAATGATATATATTGGGAGTATTTACGGCGTGGCGCAGTGGAAGAATGGCCGTGCGCGACCCGAGGGTCCCTGGTTCAATCCCCACCTAGTACCAACCTCGTCATGTCCGTTGTGTCCTGAGCAAGACACTTCACCCTTGCTCCTGATGGGTGCTGGTTAGCGCCTTGCATGGCAGCTCCCTCCATCAGTGTGTGAATGTGTGTGTGAATGGGTAAATGTGGAAGTAGTGTCAAAGCGCTTTGAGTACCTTGAAGGTAGAAAAGCGCTATACAAGTACAACCCATTTATTATTTATTTATTTATTTTGCCCAAGTAATTTATAAAAAAAATTTGGTAAATTTGTTAAAAAATCTGACTAATGCATTTATTTTGAAATATTGTACCCTCATAATTCAGCTAAATCAGGTCTTGAAATTAACATATTCAAAAGTTTTATTTTACGATAATGATATATATTTGGAATATTTTGCCCAAGTAATTTATTTAAAAAAATTGGACCGCCACAAATGAATTTGGGAAATTTGTTAAAAAATCTGACTAATGCATTTATTTTGAAATATTTTACCCTCGTAATGCAGCTAAATCAGGTCTTGAAATTAACATTTTCAAAAGTTTTATTTTACGATAATGATATATATTTGGAATATTTTGCCCAAGTTATTTATTTAAAAAATTTGGACCGCCACAAATGAATTTGGTAAATTTGTTAAAAAATCTGACTAATGCATTTATTTTGAAATATTTTACCCTCGTAATGCAGCTAAATCAGGTCTTGAAATTAACATTTTCAAAAGTTTTATTTCACGATAATAATGATATATATTTGGAATATTTTGCCCAAGTAATTTATAAAACATTTTTGGACCGCCACAAATGAATTTGGGAAATTTGTTAAAAAATCTGACTAATGCATTTATTGTGAAATATTTTACCCTCGTAATGCAGCTAAATCAGGTCTTGAAATTAACATTTTCAATAGTTGTATTTTACGATAATAATGATATATATTTGGAATATTTTGCCCAAGTAATTTATTTAAAAAAATTGGACCACCACAAATTAATTTGGTAAATTTGTTTAAAAAATCTGACTAATGCATTTATTGTGAAATATTTTACCCTCGTAATGCAGCTAAATCCGGTCTTGAAATTAACATTTTCAAAAGTTTTATTTTACGATAATAATGATATATATTGGGAGTATTTACGGCGTGGCGCAGTGGAAGAATGGCCGTGCGCGACCCGAGGGTCCCTGGTTCAATCCCCACCTAGTACCAACCTCGTCATGTCCGTTGTGTCCTGAGCAAGACACTTCACCCTTGCTCCTGATGGGTGCTGGTTAGCGCCTTGCATGGCAGCTCCCTCCATCAGTGTGTGAATGTGTGTGTGAATGGGTAAATGTGGAAGTAGTGTCAAAGCGCTTTGAGTACCTTGAAGGTAGAAAAGCGCTATACAAGTACAACCCATTTATTATTTATTTATTTATTTTGCCCAAGTAATTTATAAAAAAAATTTGGTAAATTTGTTAAAAAATCTGACTAATGCATTTATTTTGAAATATTGTACCCTCATAATTCAGCTAAATCAGGTCTTGAAATTAACGTATTCAAAAGTTTTATTTTACGATAATGATATATATTTGGAATATTTTGCCCAAGTAATTTATTTAAAAAAATTGGACCGCCACAAATGAATTTGGGAAATTTGTTAAAAAATCTGACTAATGCATTTATTTTGAAATATTTTACCCTCGTAATGCAGCTAAATCAGGTCTTGAAATTAACATTTTCAAAAGTTTTATTTTACGATAATGATATATATTTGGAATATTTTGCCCAAGTTATTTATTTAAAAAATTTGGACCGCCACAAATGAATTTGGTAAATTTGTTAAAAAATCTGACTAATGCATTTATTTTGAAATATTTTACCCTCGTAATGCAGCTAAATCAGGTCTTGAAATTAACATTTTCAAAAGTTTTATTTCACGATAATAATGATATATATTTGGAATATTTTGCCCAAGTAATTTATAAAACATTTTTGGACCGCCACAAATGAATTTGGGAAATTTGTTAAAAAATCTGACTAATGCATTTATTGTGAAATATTTTACCCTCGTAATGCAGCTAAATCAGGTCTTGAAATTAACATTTTCAATAGTTGTATTTTACGATAATAATGATATATATTTGGAATATTTTGCCCAAGTAATTTATTTAAAAAAATTGGACCACCACAAATTAATTTGGTAAATTTGTTTAAAAAATCTGACTAATGCATTTATTGTGAAATATTTTACCCTCGTAATGCAGCTAAATCCGGTCTTGAAATTAACATTTTCAAAAGTTTTATTTTACGATAATAATGATATATATTGGGAGTATTTACGGCGTGGCGCAGTGGAAGAATGGCCGTGCGCGACCCGAGGGTCCCTGGTTCAATCCCCACCTAGTACCAACCTCGTCATGTCCGTTGTGTCCTGAGCAAGACACTTCACCCTTGCTCCTGATGGGTGCTGGTTAGCGCCTTGCATGGCAGCTCCCTCCATCAGTGTGTGAATGTGTGTGTGAATGGGTAAATGTGGAAGTAGTGTCAAAGCGCTTTGAGTACCTTGAAGGTAGAAAAGCGCTATACAAGTACAACCCATTTATTATTTATTTATTTATTTTGCCCAAGTAATTTATAAAAAAAATTTGGTAAATTTGTTAAAAAATCTGACTAATGCATTTATTTTGAAATATTGTACCCTCATAATTCAGCTAAATCAGGTCTTGAAATTAACATATTCAAAAGTTTTATTTTACGATAATGATATATATTTGGAATATTTTGCCCAAGTAATTTATTTAAAAAAATTGGACCGCCACAAATGAATTTGGGAAATTTGTTAAAAAATCTGACTAATGCATTTATTTTGAAATATTTTACCCTCGTAATGCAGCTAAATCAGGTCTTGAAATTAACATTTTCAAAAGTTTTATTTTACGATAATGATATATATTTGGAATATTTTGCCCAAGTTATTTATTTAAAAAATTTGGACCGCCACAAATGAATTTGGTAAATTTGTTAAAAAATCTGACTAATGCATTTATTTTGAAATATTTTACCCTCGTAATGCAGCTAAATCAGGTCTTGAAATTAACATTTTCAAAAGTTTTATTTCACGATAATAATGATATATATTTGGAATATTTTGCCCAAGTAATTTATAAAACATTTTTGGACCGCCACAAATGAATTTGGGAAATTTGTTAAAAAATCTGACTAATGCATTTATTTATTTTGCCCAAGTAATTTATTAAAAAAATGTGGACCGCCACAAATTAATTTGGTTAATTTGTTAAAAAATCTGACCAATGCATTTATTTTGAAATATTTTACCCTCGTAATGCAGCTAAATCCGGTCTTGAAATTAACATTTTCAAAAGTTTTATTTTACGATAATAATGATATATATTTTGAATATTTTGCCCAAGTAATTTATTAAAAAAATTTGGACCACCACAAATGAATTTGGTAAATTTGTTAAAAAATCTGACTAATGCATTTATTTTGAAATATTTTACCCTCGTAATGCAGCTATATCAGGTCTTGAAATTAACATTTTTAAAAGTTTTATTTTACGTTAATATATATTTAAAATTAGAGATATCCGATAATATTGGGCTGCCGATAAATGCTTTAAAATGTAATATCGGAAATTATCGGTATTGGTTTCAAAAAGTAAAATTTATGACTTTTTAAAACGCCGCTGTGTACACGGACGTAGGGAGAAGTACAGAGCGCCAATAAACCTTAAAGGCACTGCCTTTGCGTCACACTGAGGGTGGCAGTATAAACAACTTTAACACTGTTACAAATATGCGCCACACTGTGAACCCACACCAAACAGGAATGACAAACACATTTCGGGACAACATCCGCACCGTAACACAACATAAACACAACAGAACAAATACCCAGCACCCCTTGCAGCACTAACTCTTCCGGGACGCTACAATATCCACCCCCGCTACCCCCCCCCCCCAACCCCCCAACTCAACCCCGCCTCCCCCAACCCCACCCACCTCAACCTCCTCATGCTCTCTCAGGGAGAGCATGTCCCAAATTCCAAGCTGCTGTTTTGAGGCGTGTTAAAAAAAATAATGCACTTTGTGACTTCAATAATAAATATGGCAGTCCTATGTTGGCATTTTTTTCCATAACTTGAGTTGATTTATTTTGGAAAACCTTGTTACATTGTTTAATGCATCCAGCGGGGCATCACAACAAAATTAGGCATAATAATGTGTTGATTCCACGACTGTATATATCGGTATCGGTTGATATCAGAATCGGTAATTAAGAGTTGGACAATATCGAAATATCGGATATCGGCAAAAAAGCCATTATCGGACATCTCTATTTAAAATATTTTGCCCAAGTAACTTATAAATAAATCTGGATTGCCACAAATATATTTGGCGTTACCTCAATTATAACCACATTATAACTTGCCTGGTCTGCCAGAGAATAAGAAGACGAAGCAGGAGGAATCAATGTTGCTGATTTAGCGACTTTGTCCTTATAATTAGTAGGAATAGGAATCTTACAACAACTCAAAATTAAATTTCCGATTATAGGGGGTGATGATTTGATTCAGATTGTATTCTCGATTCAACCCAATTCTTGCAGTATATCATTTGGTACAAAAATCATAATAAAACCTTTTCAAAACAAATGTGGCATGACTGCTCTTGACAGGTTGGACTTGTGTTTATTCTCGTCCTATTTAGTGCCTGTCCAGCGCTCTTATTTATCATTCCACTTCCTATTTGTCTCCACTCTGCAGAAGCGTTTTTAGCATTCAATCAGACATTATGAGTTTTTGTATTAGTGTTCCTAAAAATAGATATACCGGCCCCCAGACACATTTTCTTCTCTAAATTTGGCCCCCGAGTCAAAATGATTGCCCAGGCCTGATCTACATCAACAATATGATTTGCCTGAGTGGCTGGACAGCAAAGATTGAAAAAATAATTTATATATATATATATATATATATTTTTTATCGATTAAGGCAAACAGCAGGTGTGAAACTCAAGATCTCAGATCTGGCCCGCAAACACCTGGAAATGATATGTGTCAATAACGTACTTAATATTTTCTCACTAAATGCAATGGATTTTTTTCATTTTGACAGAAAAAATATATGTACTGCTTGAAATTGCATACCTTTTAAACTTTAATAGTATTCATTATTGCAACAGAATATTATCAGTATTTCCAAACATTTTTTTGTCTAAATAGAAATAAATACTTAAATATCGGCTTGACTTATGATTTTACAGCAAACTACCCATCAAATTAATAAAAATGACAATACAATTTACGGTGTTCTTTAGAGCATATTACTGTAAATTGAAAACTACCATTTTTTTGCGTTAAAATTCTGTTGACTGAGCTGCCATATTTTGACTGTAAAATTTTGTTTTTAACGGTGTATTACTGTAAATGGAAAAACGATACATTTAGAAAAACTGGCAGCTAAATTGCCCGAATTAAAAAAACAACTTGTACCGTATTTTCCGCACTATAAGGCGCACCTAAAAACCACAAATTTTCTCAAAAGCTAACAGTGCGCCTTATAACCCGGTGCGCTTTATATATGGATAAATATTAAGATTCATTTTCATAAAGTTTCGGTCTCGCAACTTCGGTAAACAGCCGCCATCTTTTTTCCCCGTAGAAGAAGCGCGCGGTGCATGCTGGGATATGTGACGTTTCATTTCCATTTGTGTGTTTATGTAAAGACCCCAAAATGGCTCCTATTAAGTGTGTTGTCTGTCTAATTATAAATAATGCAGACGAGGCGTGTTAACTGAGTTCTCAACGTTTACTCACAGCGTGCTCATAACCACATTCTAACTCCCAGCATACAACAACGCTTCTCAGGGCTACCGCGCATGCTCGTCACTATCGTTGCATGCTGGGTAGTGTAGTTGTTATATTTGCTAGCTCATAACATCACATTAAGAGACACGCTTACGCGCTTAATTCAATACTCGCCGTCATTCCGGGTGGATTGACAAAAGACCTCCAGCCGCTAGATATTGGTGTCAACAGGGCATTCGAAGCTAGACTGCTAACTGCGTGGGAACAGTGGATGACAGAAGGCGAACACACGTGACGTTCACCAAGACAGGGAGGCAGGGAGACAGCGCCAGACGACATTTTGGATCCCACATTCGCCCAACTTTTCAATTCGGACAACGAAGGAGAATAATTCGAGGGATTTATGAATGAAGAATAACTTCAGAAAGTGAGCGTTATGTTTATTTTGTGTGTTGTGACATTAACGTTCGAGCAACATTATGTTGCTATTGCTCTGCACTATTTTGAATTTTACTATGTTTGTGATTGCACATTTGCGGACATTTTGGGAGTGAACAGAGTTGTTAGAACGCTGGTTTTTAATATATTATTAAAGTTTGACTGACCTATCTGACTGTTTTTTTGACATTCCTTTAGCGCAGTTAGATGCGGCTTACAACACCGGGCGGCTTATAGGTGGACAAAGTTTTGAAATATGCCGTTCATTGAAGGCGCGGCTTATAACCCAGGGCGCCTTATGGTGCGGAAAATACGGTACTGTTTTTCCATTAACAATATAATGTTGTAAAAACCAATGTACATTTAATACAAAAATTCTGGCAACTAAGCTGCCAGCTTTTTCCCATAAACCCCCACCTTCCCCTAAAAAAAACAGTGGTAGTTTTTCCATTTACCGTAAAATGTTGTAAAAAATTTAAAAAACACTATTTTACAGTAAAATTTTATAAATGTAAAGTTTATGATTTGCCTAAGTGGCGGGACAGGATAGAGTGAAAAAATAAATAATTTCATTTTTTTTTCTTTTTTTTATCGATTCAGGCAAATAAGCACGATTTATCTTAAAATCTTTTTTTTTCTTGGCACCCCTAATATTTACAGTATATGCAGCAGCGGTAAAGGGAGATTGCTATGATCTAATACAGTGTTTTTCAACATTTTTTGAGCAAAGACACATTTTTTGCGTTGAAAAAAATCCAGAGGCACACCACCAACAGAAATCATTAAAAAACGAAACTCAGTTGACAGTAAAAAGTCAGTGTCGCAATTGTTCGATATGAATTTAAACCATTACCACCCATGCATCAATATAACTCTTGTCTCAAAGTAGGTGTACTGTCACCACCTGTCACATCACGCCGTGACTTATTTTGAGTTGTTTGCTGTTTTTCTGTGTGTAGTGTTTTAGTTATTGTCTTACGCTCCTATTTTGTTGTTGATTGTCATGTACGGATGTACTTTGTGGACGCTGTAAGTCTTTGCTGTCGTCCAGCATTCTGTTTTTATTTACTTTGCAGCCAGTTCAGTTTAAGTTTCATTTTGCATAGCCTTCCCTAAGCTTCAATGCCTTTTCTTAGGGGCACTCACCTTTTGTTTATTTTTGGTTTAAGCATTAGATACCTTTTTTACCTGCACCCTGCCTCCCGCATATTGTGATGGCGACAAACCGTGTTCTCGACATCTACAAAGCAATTAGCTACCTGCTGCCACCTACTGATATGCCGAGCTCTAGACAGCACAGACACTCAACGACGGCACATTATTTGCGGGTGCTAATTACTGGTTTGCATAAAATATTTTTAACCCAATTAGGTGAAATTACATAATGTCCCACGGCACACCAAACAATATCTCACGGTACACATGCATGGTTGGAAAAACACTGATCTACTACACACTTTGCTTTGCAGATGGACATGAAATATTAGTTTGAAAAACACTTGAATGCACACAGTAGATATGAAACACGTCGGGCTTCTTGGTAACAGACTGATGCTCGGCTTTTTCGCCATGACTCACATCCATCCCACAAAATAATCAATGCGACGGGGACTAAGGGATGGATGGATGGCGTTCAGAGGAGGAGAGAGGAGATAGCAGGGCCGAGTGGAAAATAAAATACTGAAGAAATTATAGAGGATATTTTACTGAAAATGGGAATAGGAGGTAAGGTCATTCAATTAATGTCATATTTATCAGAGGAAGAGCCATCCTGCAGGGTTTTTTTTTTTTTTTTTTTACCGGGCATACATTTGCTGTGCTTTTCCCCCCGCAATTACACTTTTTTTTTTTTTTTTTTTTTTTGCACTAAGCTCCTCAGAGTTGTTGACATGACCCGGAACAAAAAATGCAACAGGTGCACGGCGAGGATGTGAATGTCTTTTAATGACACTCCAATTACCTCCACATCTATTTACCGTGAAAAGACTCATTTGAATCATGACTCTCTGATTGGCTGACGCTTAAAGAGTTTTTTTTTTAAATTTTTTTTTAGGGGCTTCTTTTCTGCCTGTCACCGATGTATAGTATCAATCAGCGCCGGGACGCGAATGGCAGCAAAGACAAGCCGCTTTGAGTTTGAAGAGGCAGATGAATTAACTATTCATGCTTTAATCAAGGTGCTTGTTTTTCAGCTGGGGAGGAAGTGTGGCGCCGCACGGACGGGCGGGGCTTAGTATGGAAATGCAATTTGGAGCCGTATTAAAAGGGAAACAATGGCGAAATGAAGGCAGTTTGAGGAGAAAATGTAACAAAGTTTGGCTTTAAAAACACACAAACGTGCAAAAAAGGTAAGCCGGGCTCTTTTTCCTTGATGGTATGAGGAATTGTCATGGTCTGATTTATCATCCTTTATATCGCCGCTGACCCATGTATTTTAAAAGCATGACCTACACACACACACACACATGCATGGTTACCTTGGAAACCAGACTGGCTCTGTAGGCAGCCAATGCTTTCAGGTACTCCTTCTTTGCAGCCTCCGTTTTCCTCTTGTAGTTCTGCACCAACAACAACAAAAAGAAGCGGTGATTACGATAATGTTCCATCAGTGCATGTGGTTGATGTCGTGATCCACCGGACCGGCACACACCTGTTAAACAAAGTGGTATAAAAAAAGGTTGCTGGTTTATTTGTTAGTCGGGAGGCTAACTCCTGGTAATGAAGGCAAAGAATGGATGGACACGTTCATTTTCCTTCAGTGATTTGATTCAGTGATTCATAACTGCAGAGAGTTCATGTGTTCTTCTTTTGTCCCAGTTAAGTTCTTTTCTGACTAACTAATGGACTGACGGACTAACTAACTCACAGGTGTCAAACTGAAGGCCCGGGGGCCAAATCTGGCCCGCAACATCATTTTAACTGGCCCGCAAACACCTGGAAATCATTGACAATCATGATTTAATCAATTTAATTATAGTACTCGGTAAAAGGTTTATTTTTAAGGCCAAAAACAGATATTCACTTAGTATTACTTTCTTTAAAACATTTATTCAGTATTTTTTAACTTTAGAAAGTTACATGGTTGAAAACGATAATGATGCCAAAAAACATAAAAAAAGATGGGAAGTCCTCAAAGGCTTATGTTGAAAGTGTAATTATGTTTATAGATTATATGCTATCTGTTGTTGTATTCCCTAATTTTTAGTGACCTGAACATAAGATGAACTGTACATAAATTTTTTTTGTTTTGTTTGTTTTTGTTTTGAAAATGTAATTTTGTTTATAGATTATATGCAATCTGTTGTGTTCCAAAATTTTCTGTTTTTTTGTTTTTTTTCTCAGTGTACATGAATGAAGGTGTGTGTTGCTGGACCCGACTTGGACATTATCTGGACTGGACCTGGTTTAAAAACAACAACAACCTTTAAACAAAGCTAATTTCATTTACAACCAGGTCTGGTGAAGATAAGGTCCTTTCTTTCCTTTTTTTTTTTTTTTTTTTTTTTATAGATAAGATAAATAAATATTTTCTTGGATAAAGAGGAAAGTAAAACAATACAAAAATAATTACATAAGGGAGAAAAAAGGAAAAAAAATAGTAATTAAACGAAAATGTTAGTGGACCAGCAGCACAAACAATCAAGTGTGCTTCAGGGACTGTGTCCCTTGCAGAAGTGTTGTCCATGTTGTGGGAACCAGAATATTGATAGCAGAAAGAAACAACCCCTTTTGTGTGAGTGGGTGTGTATGAGTGTGAATGGGGGAGGGAGGTTTTTTTTGGGGGGTTGATGCACTAGTTGAAAGTGTATGGTGTGTTTTTTTTCTATGTTGATTTAATAAAAATAAAAAAAAAACACCTGGAAATTATATGTGTTAATAACGTACTTAATATTTTCTCTTTAAACATAATGGATTTTTTTTTCATTTTGACAGAAAAAATATATGTACTGCTTGAAATTGCATACATTTTACCTTTTAATGGTATCCATTATTGCAAGAGAATATTATCATACTTTCCAAACATTTTTTTGTCTAAATAAAAATAAATACTTAAATATCTGCTTGACTTATGATTTTACAGCAAACTACCCATCAAATTCATAAAAATGCCAATACATTGTACGGTGTTCTTTACAACACAACAAGTACTAATAATCTTGTTTTTAGCGGTGTATTACTGTAAATGGATAAATGATACATCTGTTTTTATGGTAGAAAAACTGGCAGCTAAGATGCCCGAATACAAAAAAAAAACTGTTTTTCCATTAACAATATAATGTTGTAAAAAGCAATGTACATTTAAATTCAACACAAAAATTCTGGCAATTAAACTGCCAGCTTTTTCCGTAACCTCCCCCCAAAAAAAACAACAAAAAAAAGCAAAAAAACACAAAACAGTGGTAGTTTTTCCATTTACAGTAAAATGTTGTAAAAAATAAAAAAATATTTTACAGTAAAATTTTTGTAAATCCAGGCAATCTTATTTTCAGTGGAGGTATAGGATAGGCAAATATAAGCTTTGGCTTCAGCCTACTCCCTTTTCGGTAATTCTTTTTATTTTATTTTCTTTTTGTGTGTAAATGTGTATGATTGTTAAATACGTATAATCTGTACTGTTAAACTGGCCACACAAAATGGTTAATGGTTGATTATATGACCGAAATAAACTTATTTCATTCATTCATTCAAATGTAAAGTTTTTATTGTAAAATCGACAGTCTACTTAAAACAATGTATATAATTAATAATGAACTCCAAAGGCAAATTCATACATTATTCGCTGTTACAGGCAGCCATAACTGCAATGTGGCCCTCAATGAAAACCAGTTTGACTATCAAGCAGCTAAATTGCGCCAAACGTAGAGATAGTGTTTTCCATTTTTCCCCATCATGCTCTCTAATGGAACAAAAATCAGTGTAATTTTGAATTTGCTAATGGCATCTGGACATTTTTCATAATATCCACAATGTTCAGTGGGAAAGTTGTGTTACTTGTGACCGTGTGTGTGTTGACCTTTATGTTAGCTGCGTTTGATTTTTTTTTTGCACCTGATTAGGGAAGGTTGTTTGGATTGTGTCATGTCAGTAAACGCAGTGCTGTTATGACGATGTACTTTCAAGTAGAGATGTCCGATAATATCGGACTACCGATATTATCGGCTGATAAATGCTTTAAAATGTAATATTGGAAATCATCGGTATCGGTTTCAAAATTATCGGTATCAGTTTAAAAAAGTAAAATGTATGACTTTTTAAAACGCCGCTGTGTACACGGACGTAGGGAGAAGTACAGAGCGCCAATAAACCTTGAAGGCACTGCCTTTGCGTGCTGGCCCAGTCACATAATATCTACGGCTTTTCACACACACAAGTGAATGCAATGCATACTTGGTCACACTGAGGGTGGCCGTATAAACAACTTTAACACTGTTACAAATATGCGCCACACTGTGAACCCACACCAAACACATTTCGGGAGAACATCCGCACCGTAACACAACATAAACACAACAGAACAAATACCCAGAACCCCTTGCAGCACTAAGTCTTCCGGGACGCTACAATATACACCCCCCGCTACCCCCCGCCCACCTCAACCTCCTCATGCTCTCTCAGGGAGAGCATGTCCCAACTTCTAAGCAGCTGTTTTGAGGCATGTTAAAAAAAAAAAAGCACTTTGTGACTTCAATAATAAATATGGCAGTGCCATGTCGGCATTTTTTTTCCATAACTTGAGTTGATTTATTTTGGAAAACCTTGTTACATTGTTTAATGCATCCAGCGGGGCATCACAACAAAATTAGGCATAATAATGTGTTAATTCCACGACTGTATATATCGGTATCGCTTGATATCGGAATCGGTAATTAAAAGTTGGACAATATCGGATATCGGCAAAAAAGCCATTATCGGACATCTCTACTTTCAAGTGTCACTGATCTGGTTTACTCACATTGTCCACAAGATGGCAGCAAATATGCAGCATTCAGAGTCTTTTAAAAGCACTCTACCTGCGATGCTTTGTTGAACTCATGCCAAATTGTAGAGGCTGGCCCTCAGCCCGCAGGTCGTAGTCTGTACACCCTAAATTAACTAATTGACAAGCTTTCCAGCTAACAAACTGACTAATAAACCAAGTGACTGACTGAATAACTAGCTAACAAATTCACATAATTCATTTTAAGCTTTTAACTAAGCAACTGACAGACCCAGATGGAAATTCCTTGTTTTGTCTGAAGCGGCACACGGCCCAGAAGAGGACTGAGTGAGTAAGCGACTGAAGGACTCGCTATACTTGCTAATTAACAAACTAACTAACTGACAAACCGACGAGCTAACAGGTTGACTAACTAAGCGACTGTCCCACCCAATGACTTATTACTTGCTACTTAACAAAGGGACAAACTGACCTCGCTAACAAATTGACTATATACTTTCTCAATAATAATTGACTAACTGCCAGACTTATCTCGTTAACAAAACGGTTAACGAAATGACTCTCCATACCCGCTAATTGATTACCTAATGAGCTAAGTGGTTTAGCAAATGAACCAATTGGCTTATTGACGAACTTACTAACTGATTAAGTCACTGACTTGCTGACGTATCTTTTAAAGAGGTCATATTATGATTTTTTAACACATTGGTGTTTTGGCCAACATATTGCGTATATTATGTTGTACAGACCATTTCCAAGCTGCTTTCTGACCTTCTCTTCATGAAGCGCCATTTTATGGACGGTCTTATTTACGTGCCTCCACTTCGACTGCGTCTTCTCCCCGTCAAAGTTTGTTGTAGTTTTTAGTGCTTCCATAGGGAGTCTACTGACAGATATAAGTTAGAACTATACCATACTTGCCAACCTTGAGACCTCCGATTTCGGGAGGTTGGGGGTGGGGGTGGTGGACGTGGTCGGGGGTGGGGGTGGGACGGGGGCGTGGTTGTGGGCGGGGGCGTGGTTAAGAGGGGAGGAGTATATTGACAGCTAGAATTCACCAAGTCAAGTATTTCATATATATATATATATATATATATATATATATATATATATATATATATATATATCCTGAAAATATGCAAACAAAACTGTGTTTAGATAATTGATACTTCAAACTTGCATAGATAAATCTTAAGGAATATAACATAACTTGGCTTCTGAGAGCTTCAAAATGTAATGAATAAAATTCTAAAGTTGTTGATAAACAAGCAATTATTTTAATAATTAAATATGGTCATTTTAAATGAATTATATGGTCATTTTAAATGAATTATGATAATTAAAATTAATTATTTAAAATATGTTTATTTTAATGTATAATTCTATGGCTGGATGTAATAAGGAGTCAGAAAAAATACAAATAAAAACACAATTAATTTTGATGTTTTTAGCAAAATATAGTAAAAATGTATTTAGTTTTTTTTTTGTAATTAATAAATATATTTATTTTTAGGTGAGATAAACATAATAATACAATTTATCTCTAGTCTGGATGATTTAGTTCTTGTCACCCGTCATAAAAAAAAAGGCTGTCCTCACATAGGTTCGCATGGAGCTGGAGGGGGCGTGGCCTCCAGCTCCGGCTGAAAATCGGGAGATTTTCGGGAGAATATTTGTCCCGGGAGGTTTTCGGGAGAGGCGCTGAATTTCGGGAGTCTCCCGGAAAATTCAGGAGGGTTAGCAAGTATGAACTATACACTACTTTATATTAGAAATGGCAACAGCGGAGGATGCATGTGCATGTACGAGCCAGTCTGCCCCACAACAAGAGGATAGAGAACAAGACAGACCTTGTTGCCTACTGCGTCGAAATACAATGGCGGACTCGCGCAAAGTACTTTGGGTACATTTCCAGGCCTCGAATTTTAACTTTTTAAGGTCAAGGCAAGTGTTGCCCTAAAGGAGGGCTCATATTTTAGGGAACCAAGGCAAGTTAGAAGGGCACCAAGGCAAACATTATTATCTCAGCTATATATATATATATATATATATATATATATATATATTTATAAATAAATAAATATATATATATATATATTTTTTTATAAATAAATAAATAAATAAATATATATATATATATATATATATATATAATAATCTTTATAAATAAATATATATATATATATATATATATTTATTTATTTATAAAGATTATTATATATATATTTATTTATAAAGATTATTATATATATATATATATATATATATATATATATATATATATATATATATATATATATTTATTTATTGATAAATATATATATATATATATTTATTTATTTATAAATATATATATATATATATATATTTATATATATTTATAAATAAATAAATATATATATATATATATATATATATATATATATATATATATATATATATATATATATATATGTGTTCATGTATGAGATCTAGGGCTGCCAATTATGGTCAAAGTAATAATTAAGATTATTGTTATCAATATTGAAATCATGATTACTGATTAAAGCAGTGTTGGGGCGTGAACGTATTACCATCATGTCATTTGTAATGTCTAATAAAAAGACTATAGATTAACGTTATCCATATATTTATAGACAAATATTATTTTTTTAATTCTTTAACAATCAACTTGTCAGCTTTCTGTCATTACATGATGCCTTTATCTAAATTTTTTACATTTTGATAGTTTTTATTTTATTTATGTTATGTACATTAATATGTACATGTAGATGCTGTATTGAGACAGATCCATTAAGAGTTTCAGTAGAATTAACTATACAAAATAAAACATTAACAAAATGCTGTGACACATGAATGTGTTTTAAGTAACACATTTGTGACATGAAAAAAACTCAATGTAAAAAAAAAATATATATAATATATTAAAAAAAAAACTTTGTTTAATGAAGATGACGTCTAATAAACAAGCTTTGTTCTTCTCCAACACCTCCTTAGTGTTTCAGTATAACAGTTTGGCCAACAATTTTCACAGCCTTCGTTCAGTTCGATGAGATGACCAAACATTTTAGCTAGTATTGATGTTATTTGAACACTGAAACAGTTTGCAGTTAAATAAAGGAGTGAACGTCCCTGTAAACAAACTAAAGACTTTATAAACAAGTTGTGACAACGTTCACGACACATCGCCTGCTGCAAAACATCAAATAGTTTTCTCCTTGGCTGTATACTTTTAGTGTGAGGACAAGTGTCTCCAATATTGTCCACGCCTGTCTCCATCCAAACACAGCAGTGCGCTCTTAAACTAGTGTTTCAGTACAACAGTTTGGCCAACAAAACTAAACCCGGAGTGATACCTCTCACATCGAATACACAATTTTCACAGCCTCCGTTCAGTTCGATGAGATGACCAAACATTTTAGCTAGTATTGATGTTATTTGAACACTGAAACAGTTTGCAGTTAAATAAAGGAGTGAACGCCCCTGTAAACAAACTAAAGACTTTATAAACAAGTTGTGACAACGTTCACGACACATCGCCTGCTGCAAAACATCAAATAGTTTTCTCCTTGGCTGTATACTTTTAGTGTGAGGACAAGTGTCTCCAATATTGTCCACGCCTGTCTCCATCCAAACACAGCAGTGCGCTCTTAAACTAGTGTTTCAGTACAACAGTTTGGCCAACAAAACTAAACCCGGAGTGATACCTCTCACATCGAATACACAATTTTCACAGCCTCCGTTCAGTTCGATGAGATGACCAAACATTTTAGCTAGTATTGATGTTATTTGAACACTGAAACAGTTTGCAGTTAAATAAAGGAGTGAACGCCCCTGTAAACAAACTAAAGACTTTATAAACAAGTTGTGACAACGTTCACGACACATCGCCTGCTGCAAAACATCAAATAGTTCTCTCCTTGGCTGTATACTTTTAGTGTGTGGACAAGTGTCTCCAATATTGTCCACACCTGTCTCCATCTAAACACAGCAGTGCTCTTAAACGCACGGCGGGAAGCGAGGGGAAAATTCCGTTAAACCAAGCGCTTGGCTCCGTTTACTCCGAGGGGAAATCTCTGCAGCAAAGTCCGTGTAGCGAGTCCGCCATGATTATCAAGCCAAACGACGCTAGTGCGCATGCGCTTGACTTCGTGTTGCCGAAAATGCATTAATAAATTACGTTTTTTCGGTAATTAGAAGATTAAACGGTATTACTAACTGTGGGAATTTTACCGCAAATTATCATTATACCGTTTACTGTTACATCCCTCGTCCATTAACAAGTAAAAAGTCAAGGGCGGTCACGCCATGTTGGTAATTTTTTGGGGCTTTACGGCGAAAGACGAGGGCGGTCGCGGCACTTGCCGCAGTTGCCTTGGTTAAATTTGAGCCCTGCATTTCTACCATAAATGGGTAATCTGCTGACGTCATATAAACGTTACGTTACCGCCCTGAGATCGGTAGGTTGAGAGTTCAAACCCCGGCCGAGTCATACCAAAGACTATAAAAATGGGACCCATTACCTCCCTGCTTGGCACTCAGCATCAAGGGTTGGAATTGGGGGTTAAATCACCAAAAATGATTCTTGGGTGCGGCCACCGCTGCTGCTCACTGCTCTCCTCACTTCCCAGGGTTGATCAAGGGTGATGGGTCAAATGCAGACAATCATTTTGCCACACCAAGTGTGTGTGTGACTCTCATTGGTACTTTAACTTTAACTTTGATGGGGCAAATTCCAAAAAAGTAAGAATGACGAAAGGAAATATTGTTTTAAAAATATCTCCGCAATGGTATAAAGGTAACAAAAGTTGGTTTTGCACAATATTTTCCATATCTTTGTATACAATAGTCTTCAGCTTTCCTTTTTTTAAGAAAAGTGTATTTTTAACTGAATAACATTTCTGTATCTGCCAATCAGGTTTAAAGAGTGCACACCTGCAGCCCAGAAGCAAACGACCCTCCTGGTGTATCAATTATAGTCACTTACACTAAACCACTTCAAGCAGCTTTCATGTCAAATTTAATTTCAACACACACTAATGATTTTGCACAACGACACAGGCTTTTGGAAATAAATTACCACGTCTAATTATAGCAAAGTTACTTGGCTTCATTAGCGATCGAAGCTGCAGGTCAGCGCGTGAATTAAAAGTGACAAAGCTGTGAGACGCGAGCGGTGTGCGCCTCCGTCGTCACGCTGTCACCGAGGTGAATTAGCCCCTAATTGTAGATTAATGAAATGTACTTATTTGATAAGCGCTGAATTACAGGAGACAATAAGTGTGCACCCTGCTGACACTCGGCTCAGTCATTAGGACTACAGAAACTAGGTCCAATACGGAGAAGCAACACATCCTTAACCTTCCAGTGATCCAACACTTCACTAATTCTTTTCACCGCTGCAAAATTTAAAAAATACTCATCCTAACAAAAACACGCGTCGAGTGCTTTAATGTTCACCTTGAGGGAAAAAACAGCCCAAACAATGCATTGATCTCGCACTGTAAGGCCTCTGGGAATTAAAAAGGAAAGAAAAAAATATGGCACCCCCAAAAATATTCTAATGAACATGCTTAAAAGGAAAGCAAAAAAAAAAAAAAAAAAATCAAGGACAACACAATCGCAAACAGAAAAAAGCCACAACAAAGAAGCTTTTTTTTCCTAATAGAAGCATAGCAGCTAATTAAAAACTTGTGTTTACGTGCTGTCATTGAATGCACCTTGGCCGCGTGTTAGAGCAGCGACATTCTTTCATTTAAGTTTCATTTTCGCAAATAACTGAGTCAAATATAACGTAAATGTGCATCCATTTTGTAAATAACATGTTATTTTTTTAATTTAATATTAACATTCATTTCACTCTGACATCACCTCGGGGCCAAATTAGGTCGGAAGCTTTCTCACTGGGGCCGCTGAAAAGTCCTACTAGGCCAGTGAGGATATTGGAGAGACAATCATGAAAAAATCTATTCAGATTATGACAGCAGCTACGTAAAATATTCATACAAATGCACACAAGTGTTTGTACATAGAGTGAACAGGTAGTTCTAGCTCAGAGTAATTTATGATTTAAAGAAAAGGGGTGGGATTAAATAAGTGTAAACTTCTTCTCACTCCTTTTCAAATATGTAAAAAAAAAAAAAAAAGTAAGTCCAATGCTCATTTGTTTTTGTTTTTTTATTGTTTTCATTTTGTTATAATGGCTGTTAAGGCTATAGCACTGTATTGGATCAGGCTTGCTCTTGTTTTTATGCATATTTGAAATAAAAATATATCTATCAATCAATCAAAACCCCTCAATGTCTATTGTACTGTTTGGGATTTAAGTTCAAAGCAACTACAGTGTCATTGTTCATACGTCCCACTTTCCAAATGATTCGCATTTCCACAAACATTTTTGCCAAAATTTTGCCCATGTTTTCATATTCCATCTCATTTATTGTACGACCAAACATTGTGTGTAACAAAGGATTTATAGTCCGAAAAATACTACTGTATTTTTCGGACTATAAGGTGCACTCAAAATCCTTTCATTTTCTCAAAACTCGACAGTGAATTATATATTTATATAGCACTTTTCTCTAGTGACTCAAAGCGCTTTACATTGTGAAACCCAATATCTAAGTTACATTTAAACCAGTGTGGGTGGCACTGGGAGCAGGTGGGTAAAGTGTCTTGCCCAAGGACACAACAGCAGTGACTAGGTTGGCAGAAGCGGGGATCGAACCTGGAACCCTCAAATGCTGGCACGGCCACTCTACCAACCGAGCTATACCGCCCCGACAGTGCGCCTTATAACCCGGTGCGCCTAATGTACGGCATCATTCTGGTTGTGCTTACCGACCTCGAAGCAATTTTATTTGGTACATGGTAGGGATGTCCGATAATGGCTTTTTGCCGATATTTCGATATTGACCAAACCCTTAATTACCGATACCGATATCAACCGATATTGATATATACAGTCGTGGAATCAACACATTATTATGCCTAATTTGGATAACCAGGTATGGTGAAGATAAGGTCCTTTTTAAAAAAGAAAAATAAATAAGATAAATTAAAAGCATTTTCTTGAATAAAAAAGAAAGTAAAACAATATAAAAACAGTTACATAGAAACTAGTAATTAATGAAAATTAGTAAAATTAACTGTTTAACATTAGTACTATTAGTGGAGCAGCAGCACGCACAATCATGTGTGCTTACGGACTGTATCCCTTGCAGACTGTATTGATATATATTGATATATAATGTAGGAACCAGAATATTAATAACAGAAAGAAACAACCCTTTTGTGTGAATGAGTGGGAGGGAGGTTTTTTGGTTGGTGTACTAATTGTAAGTGTATCTTGTGTTGATTTAATTAAAAAAAAGAAAAAAAAGAAAAAGAAAATGATACCGATAAAAAAAAAAAAACGATACCGATAATTTCCGATATTACATTTTAAAGCATTTATCGGCCGATAATATCGGCAGGCCGATGTTATCGGACATCTCTAGTACATGGTGTAATGATAAGTGTGACCAGTAGATGGCAGTCACACATAAGAGCGATGTGTAGACTGCAATATGACACCAGTAAACAACACCAAAACCTTAAATGTTCCATTGAAAATAAAGAACATTACACACGGCGCTCAAAAATCTGTCAAAATGTTTTCGTACAACTTTGAAGCCGCACCGCTTGATGGATTGTCGGCCCATTACGGCTACCGTAGTCAGACATACAAGTATTACTATGTTGTGTGTATAAGGACCGCAAAATGGCAGCCATTAGCAGCCATTGTTTGGCGTTTTGGTTCACAATATTATGCAAAACCAACTTTTTTTTTTACCTTCTGGTACCTGCTGATGTGTATTTGAGATCTGCATAAGTCCTGAAAATTTGCGCTCGTCCGCCACTGTAGTCGGTGCCGATGCCGTAGTCGATAAGCTTCTTCATTTTCAATCAATCAATCATCCATCCATCCATTTTCTACCGCTTGTCCCTTTTGGGGTGGCAGGGGGGTGCTGGAGCCTATCTCAGCTGCATTCGGGCAGAAGGCGGGGTGCACCCTGGACAAGTCGCCACCTCATCTCAATCAATGTTTATTTATATAGCCCTAAATCACAAGTGTCTCAAAGGGCTGCACAAGCCACAACGGCATCAGCGGTTCAGCGCCCACATAAGGGCAAGGAAAAACTCACAACCCCAATGGCACATCGATGTGAATGACTATGAGAAACCTTGGAGAGGACCGCATATGTGGGTGACAGTCCAGTCCGTAGTGGATCTAACATAATAGTGAGAGTCCAGTCCATAGTGGATCTAACATAATAGTGAGAGTCCAGTCCATAGTGGATCTAACATAATAGTGAGAGTCCAGACCATAGTGGATCTAACATAATAGTGAGAGTCCAGTCCATAGTGGATCTAACATAATAGTGAGAGTCCAGACCATAGTGGATCTAACATAATAGTGAGAGTCCAGTCCATAGTGGATCTAACATAATAGTGAGAGTCCAGACCATAGTGGATCTAACATAATAGTGAGAGTCCAGTCCATAGTGGATCTAACATAATAGTGAGAGTCCAGTCCATAGTGGATCTAACATAATAGTGATAGTCCAGTCCATAGTGGATCTAACATAATAGTGAGAGTCCAGACCATAGTGGATCTAACATAATAGTGAGAGTCCAGTCCATAGTGGATCTAACATAATAGTGAGAGTCCAGTCCATAGTGGATCTAACATAATAGTGAGAGTCCAGTCCATAGTGGATCTAACATAATAGTGAGAGTCCAGTCCATAGTGGATCTAACATAATAGTGAGAGTCCAGTCCATAACTACCTTCTTCTTTAAAACTACCAGTGTAGTGGGATTACATAATTCACCCACGGAACTTTAGTTATTAGAGAGTTCCGGTCGGATGGTTTTTCACGGGACACATTTCCGGTGTTGTTTTGTCTGGATGAGAAGATGCTGCTCCGTCATTGATTGAAGTAAAGTCTGAATGTCATTAAAACAGTTAGCTCCATCTTTTCACACTTCTTCCACCCCCGTCCTTGCACGCTACACCGCTACAACAAAGATGACGGGGAAAAGAGACGCTGCCGAAGGTCAGCCACGTAAATAAGACGCATCCGGAAGCGACTGTCAAAAAGCGGCTTAAAGATGATCTGTAAAACATAATCTATGCAACATTTTGACCAAAGAACCACCCTTACATGTTATGTAGACCACAAGGAAGTGTTTTACATTTAGAAAAAAAAATAAAAATATGAACCCTTTAATGCGCCTTATAATCCGGTGCGCCTTTGTATGAAAAATAGACCCACTCATCGGCAGTGTGCCTTATAATCCGGTGCGCCCTATGGTCCAGAAAATACGATAGTCCGTTTTCCTACGCAACAAACAATCCAACACGTTGGTGACTAGGTTTATGCAATTATTTTTAATCAGTCCATCCATCCATCTTATCCTAGGTCGGGTCGCGGGGGCAGCAGCCTAAGCAGAGAAGCTCAGACTTCCCTCTCCCCAGCACTTTGTCCAGCACTTTATCCAGCGCCTCCCAGGGGGATCCCGCGGCGTCCCCATTTTTAATTAGTACGACAGCAAAATAAGCCACAATGGCTGCAAGTGCCGGTACTTTGATAAAGAAGGTGAGAAACAATACCTCGTAGCGAACTACAGAAAACTATTTGAGAGCCAAAATGGACAATTAGAGCAGACAAACCATTGCAACGTGTAACCAGAACAATCCTTATCTATAGTTCAACTCCCTCTGCATTGGCTTTGGCAAGACCGATCTGTCAACACCCCAGCGAGACCAGTGCAGTGAAAGATGCCCTGAAAAATCCTTCTTTAAAGATACCTGGGTTGTTGACTCTGTCGGGACGCCGAGCGGAGCGACGTCCGGACTTATGGACAAAACACGCACCCATGGAATACGCATACTTAGCCCCGCCCACACCCCCTGCCTTCGTCACTACGATGCCTTATAGAGCAGCTCCCTGATATCTACAGCTTCGGACCGGACCTTGTTGTTGTTTTCCGATCTCAAATTGATTAGACTTAGACAAACTTGAATGATCCACAAGGGAAATTGTTCAACACAGTAGCTCAGTTACAATGATGGAAAGTGTAAGGATGGAAAGGACAGTGCAGGTATGAATAGACTAATATAGCGATAAAAAATCTAACATATATACGAATATATACATATGTGTACAGAATAATATATATACAGATTAGAGATGCGCGGTTTGCGGACACAACCGCGGAGTCCGCGGATAAACCGCGGGTCGGGCGGGTAAAAATAGATTTTAAATAGATGCGGGCGGTTGGCGGTTGAACCAATTCGGAAATATATATACATAGTTAAATGTTGTTACCCACATACGAAAAACGAGCAGCACTCTTTGAAACAGTCAATTGTTCATCAGGCACCGCGTCCCAGCAACAAGTGGCGCAAGTGAGCGCTCCTTCAGCGCAGCAGGGCACATTTTAGAGGCCAGGCGCTCTCGCCTGAATCCTGGCACTGTAGATGCCATTTTATTCCTGCGTAGTGCTAACAAAAAAAAAAGTAAGTAGACATACGGTTGGATATGTTAAACGAATTAGTCTACGTTACCTATAGGCTATACCAAATAAGCCCATGTCTAACCTATATTGAGTTCGGTCAGCTAAATAATTTTGATGGTTACGTGTTGTTTGGGCGCACTACAATGCAAAGGAATTAAGGCAATTGCGTTGTTTATTGTGTTTTTTTTCTATTCGAGATATACTACAATGTGTGAATAATTATTTGGCCTCGCTTTCAAGTGAAGCGCATCTCCGATTGGCGACAATGTAAGGCTATTTAGCCTGCTTTGTTTGTCGCAACCGTCTATTTTCATTATAATTCAAGTTTGATGATAAAGTGCAGTCTGATGGGTTTGATTTCCCCCCTTCAGCTATTTGCCTTGGCCAATAAGTTGCAGGTAATTTATTATTATTTATTTAATTTATTTTTGTTTAAATAGAGATGACATACATATGTTATTGTATGATTTAAGTTTGTGCGCATGATTGACAGCCTAAGGCTTATGAGGCACTTTTTTATTTTTTTATTTCAACTTAAAAACGTATGAGCCTATATGCCTATGCCTAGAACATAGGCTATGTGTTTATCTTTATTTTCCTGCCTGTCGTTGACATTGGAGATTGTCTGATATTTTGTCATGGCTGCAGATCAATCAATAAAGGTTCATCTTTGTCGCAAAATTGTTTCACTGTGCACCCCGCCTTCGTCCCTATTTGAGCATTATAACGTTAGCAAGTTAATATTCATTGAAATAAATTCAGAATTTTTTTTTACCTAACGAAAATATAGGCCTAGTCTTTCTAAAACATTTTTTTAACTTCTTAAAAGCCTCGTTCTGCTTTCTGCAACAGCACACACAAAGTGTGAGGAACGCACTATCTGAGGGCATTGGCAACAATAGTCAACACTTTCTTAATGGAAATGACAATAATATTATAATAATGATAAATAATATTATCACGCATTAATATCTCTTAGCCACGAATGCGTGGCACGCATTGAATGTCTCTGCTACATTGGATCAGTCTCCTTTCTTTAACAGGCAAAAGCTTTATAACCTCACTAATGCCTTGCATCGTCTATATTAGATATATAACAACGGGCGGGTGCGGGCGGGTGTGGTTTTGATAAAATGTTGGTTCGGGTGGATGGCGGATGGTTGACGACTTTTGTGATGCGGTTGCGGATGAAATAATTGCCTATCCGCGCATCTCTAATACAGATATATTATATTATGTCTATAACATATATACAATATATACCAATGACCATGTACAATATTACAGTATATACAGTATATGTGACAGCAGCAGCATAAAATAGAGAGTAGATCCAGCAGGGAATAGAAAATAGACATTATAAACATTATAAACAAAGAGAAGTAGCTAAAGAGAATGAATTAACCGACTAATTGCATGTATTCTCTTTTCTTTGGATCATTGGGTAAATTGCTTCGGTTTTCGTACAATTTGCTTTAAATTAGACCTTTACCACTACCACGGTTAAAAGAAAGCTATAAATAAGAGATTAAAAAGACTTGATTTTTACTGTAAATGTTTTTTTTTTTAATCCTTTCATTACAGAAAACAGTAATTGCGCGAGAAATTTGGTTTTTTCGTTCTCTGATATAAATGATTATTCATCTCACGATAGATGACTGGAAAGAGTGTAATTGGACCAGTGATCGTCAAGACAGGCCAGCTCGCTCCTGCCCTTCGCGACATCGTTAGCGCGGGCAATTGATGAAACGTTTGAGTAAACAGACAAATGTGTGAATAAATAAAGGGACAAAATAATTAGCAGCGGCAAGGTTATTTATCTCTCGACAGGTACGACTGTGAAGGACGGAGGCTTCTTTAGAGATGCTGAAGGGGTTAAGCAGCACACACACACACACAAACACACACACATGCACAAACAATAACATTTCAGCAGCAGATGTCCTTGAGGCCAAAGCAAGGATGGGGGGTGGGATTGCTAATCTTGTATTCCCAGCATGATCAAATCACCCGGCAACACATATAAATAAAAGGACAGGAAATGAGGAATTCACATTCAAGGGTGTCAGCGGCGAAATGAAGATTCATGGTTGAGGAGGGTGGGCCGAGGCGGGCAAAAATTAACTGCCAGTGAGCGAACGCCATGGACGGCCTCCAAAGTCCGGCACGCAACGCAAAAAAAAAAACAGCACACCCGACTTGAGGCTTTCTGTCAACTATTATTTAGTTCCTCCGTTTTAAATATGGAAATGTATGTTTGTATAATGTGCACTTATTAGCAGTGTTTGGACATTTTTTAAAGTAACTAAGTTACTTCAATTATTAATGGAATTATTCTTTAATAAATGTAATTAACTACAATGGAAAGTAATTAAATCGTTACATAAAAAAAATATAAAAGAAATCTTCAAATACCTCGCATATGCAGTTAAGAGACGTTTCATGAGAGCAGAGTGAGTGCCTTTAAAGGGAAACATTATCACCAGACATATGTAAGCGTCAATATATAACTTGATGTTGCAGAAAAAAGACCATATATTTTTTTAATCGATTTCCGAACTCTAAATGGGTGAATTTTGGCGAAATAAACGCCTTTCTATTATTCGCTCTCGGAGTGACGTCACATCGGGAAGCAATCCGCCATTTTCTCACTTTCGTCGGTGTGTTGTCGGAGGGTGCAACAACACGAACAGGAACGGATTCAAGTTGCACCAGTGGCCCAAAGATGCGAAAGTGGCAAGAAATTGGACGAAATTTGTTCAAAATACGAGGCTGTGGGGAAAGCCGACGAAATGGTCAGTCGTTTGTTCCGCACACTTTACCAACGAAAGCTATGCTACGACAGAGATGGCAAGAATGTGTGGATATCCTGCGACACTCAAAGCAGATGCTGATATCAACTCCAAAACTGGACAGATCAGCTTTCAGGAAAAGAGAGCGGATGAGGGTATGTCTACAGAATATATTAATTGATGAAAACTTTATTCATTACTCGCGGTTTTACGTAAATTATTATACATAAACTGTGTTTACCAATAATTTAGCTTAAAAACATTTAAATGCAGACAGCCCTGAAATGGGCTGTCTGCACTCTCAAAGTGCATGTTGTTGCCAAATGTATTTCATATGCTGTAAACCTAGTTCATAGTTGTTAGTTTCCTTTAATGCCAAACAAACACATACCAATCGTTGGTTAGAAGGCGATCGCCGAATTCGTCCTCGCTTTCTCCCGTGTCGCTGGCTGTCGTGTCGTTTTCGTCGGTTTCGCTTGCATACGGTTCAAACCGATATGGCTCAATAGCTTCAGTTTCTTCTTCAATTTCGTTTTCGCTACCTGCCTCCACACTACAACCATCCGTTTCAATACATGCGTAATCTGTTGAATCGCTTAAGCCGCTGAAATCCGAGTCTGAATCCGAGCTAATGTCGCTATAGCTTGCTGTTCTTTCCGCCATGTTTGTTTGTGTTGGCTTCACTATGTGACGTCACAGGAAAATGGACGGGTGGTTAAAATCAGGCACTTCGAAGCTTTTTTAAGGGATATTGCGTGATGGGTAAAATTTTGAAAAATATAATAAGCCACTGGAAACTGATTTTTAATGGTTTTAACAATTCTAAAATTGTGATAATGTTCCCCTTTAACGTATATTATGGTAAGAGTCATTCAAATAACTATAACATATAGAACATGCTATACGTTTACCAAACAATCTGTCACTCCTAATCGCTAAATCCCATGAAATCTTATACGTCTAGTCTCTTACGTGAATGAGCTAAATAATATTATTTGATATTTTACGGTAATGTGTTAATAATTTCACACATAAGTCGCTCCTGAGTATAAGTCACACCCCCGGCCAAACTATGAAAAAAACTGCGACTTATAGTCCGAAAAATACGGTAGAAGATGTGTTTAGTGAGTACATTGCTTCTGCCTCATTTCAATCAATGTGACCTCAATGCAGTGGTTTAAAGGTTTTATGAACCTATATTCTTTATGATCCTGATCTGAGAAAAATGTTACTAAAAAACGAACGCCGTCCATTTTTGCAGACACAGTACCTGCTTCTGCTCTTCTCCCAGTCCGTCCCACATGGACGCGACTATCTTGGACACGTCCCCGAAGGTGGCGTTGGGATTCTGTCCCTTGATGGCCGCCTGGGTGTCTCTGAAGAACAGGGCGTACGCAGACACGGGCTTCGTGGGCTCGTTGGGATCCTTCTTCTTCTTCTTCTTCTGAGGCTTGGGCTTGGGCTTCATCATCTCGGAAGATGGTCGTTTCTCGCCCGTGATCTGCCACAAACAAAACAAAAAACCCGAAAGAAGCTTATAGACCAAAAAAAAAAAAATCAGAGCCCAAATGATGTTAATACTAGAAGATGAAACTGAAACTCTCCTCATTTACTTTGTTCTGCTGCTGCCAGCATAACACTCTGCAGCCCCCCTCCCCTCCCTTCCCGCCGAATCTATTAAATCTTTTCAACAAGTTATAAAATCGGACATTTCAGAGCTGAGAGGAATTTTAAATCACCTACTGGATCCGCTCCAGCTTTGATGGTGGTCTCAGAAGTGGAGAGGAGAGTGCAAAATGGAATCACTTACTGATAAGAGAGATGCTAATCATTTTTATTCACATATAGAAATGGGAAAGGAAAATATTCTCGACAAACATGAAAATGCAGTCATTTCTAATCGCTAATAGTGCATCCAGCCACGGACTGTACGTGAAGGTAAGTGGAAACAGCAAATTTATAATAACACGTGTGATATTTTATGTTGCACGGTTGTAGTGTGCTCATGAAAGCACACCTGGGAAGTACAATGTACAGTCGCGGTCAAAAGTTTACATACACTTGTGAAGAACATAATGTCATGGCTGTCTTGAGTTTCCAATCATTTCTACAACTCTTATTTTTTTGTGGAGCACATACATGTTCGTCACAAAAAAAAACATTCATGAAATTTGGTTCTTTTAGGAATTTATTATGGGTCTACTGAAAATGTGAGCAAATGTGCTGGGTCAAAAGTATACATACAGCAATGTTAATATTTGGTTACATGTCCCTTGGCAAGTTTCACTGCAATAAGGCGCTTTTGGTAGCCTTCCACAAGCTTCTGGTAGTGTTTATGACCACTCCTCTTGACAAAATTGGTGCAGTTCAGCTAAATGTGTTGGTTTTCTGACATGGACTTGTTTCTTCAGCATTGTCCAAAAGTCAGGACTTTGGGAAGGCCATTCTAAAACCTTAATTCTAGCCTGATTTATCCATTACTTTACCACTTTTGACATGTGTTTGGAGTCATTATCCTGTTGGAACACCCAACTGCGCCCAAGACCCAACCTCCGGGCTGATGATTTTAGGTTGTCCTGAAGAATTTTTCATTGTCCCATTTACTCTCTGTAAAGCACCAGTTTCATTGGCAGCAAAACAGACCCAGAGCATAATACTACCACCACCATACTTGACGGTAGGAATGGTGTTCCTGGGATTAAAGGCCTCACCTTTTCTCCTCCAAACATATTGTTCGGTATTGTGGCCAAACAGCTCAATTTTTGTTTCATCTGACACCACATGGACAGAGATAAGACCTTCTGGAGGAAAGTTCAGTGGTCAAAAATTCAAGCAGAAGCTTGCCAGAAGCTTGTGGATGGCTACCAAAAGCGCCTTATTGCAGTGAAACTTGCCAAAGGACATGTAAGCAAATATTAACATTGCTGTATGTATACTTTTGACCCAGCAGATTTGCTCACATTTTCAGTAGACCCATAATAAATTCATAAAGGAACCAAATCTTCATGAATGTTTTTTGTGACCAACAAGTATGTGCTCCAATCACTCTATCACAAAAAAATAAGAGTTGTAGAAATGATTGGAAACTCAAGACAGCCATGACATTATGTTCTTTACAAGTGTATGTAAACTTTTGACCGTGACTGTACCTATGGATGAAACTGTCATGTGTCCGTAGAAATGTTCACATTTCAGCCTACAAGAATTCCACTTCCAACTAGAGAAAACATGTAAGTTGTGTATTTTTGTTTGTTTGTTTTTCACATTTTAGCAGCGCATATGCTAACATTAGCCCCCCCCACACACACACACTTGTATTTGTTACCTTCTTGAGACCTCCGAAAAATGCCTACCTTTTCAGGTCCACCCTTTCTAGATATTTAAAGATTTGTATTTACAACACTAATAATATATACATACTATGCAAATATAAAAAAAGCTTGTTGTGAAAAATGAGTTGGAATTTCACAAGAAAAAGGTCACAATTTCACAAGAAAAACTTAGAATTTTGGCGGTATTATAATAAAAGTTGTAATTTTAATCAACGCAAGTCAAAATTTTACAAGAAAAACTGAACATTTGTGCTATATTATGATAAAAGTTGGAATCATACTCAATAACAGTCACAATTTTACAAGAAAAGCTTCAATTTTGGGCAATTTTATGAAAAGAGTCGTAATTTTACTAGACAAATGTCAAAATTTTACAAGAAAACAAAACATTTTTTGGCAACATTATAATAATGGGAATTTTACTTGGCAAAATTATGACAAGAGTCATCATTTACTCAAAAAAAAATTCACTATTTTACAAGTACAACAAAAACATTGGCAATATTGTGATAACAGTCCGAATTGTATATGACAAATGTCACCATTTTGCATTTAAAAAGTAATAATTTATATTGCAATATTACAGAAACAAAAAGAATATGAGAAATTGTTCCCAATTTGATAAGAAAACAGTTATTATTATTATATATTATCAGTTTTTTTTTAAATTTGTAATTGGTTTTTAATCTTCATTATTTACTTTGTTATTACAGTATGTCTCTATATACATATTTATTTATTTATTTTTAATTAATTTTGGCCAGAGGGGGAGCACTTTTTAAACCCACACAGTCAATTTTTGGGACCACCTTAATTTTGATAGATTTCCCCACCAGGGGTGCAAATGAGACATTCTCTATTAGATGCAATGGTTTTCCGTATTGAGACCATGATTTATGTCCTAACTTGTTCACCGGTCCTCATATGGAAGGTACTTTTCCTTGTTGATGTCTCAAGAATGGTAGAAAAACAAGAACGAACACACACACACACACACACACACACACACGCTTACTTACTAACTATGGTTCTAGTGTAAGTAACATTAAAAAAATAGTCTACCAGTTACTTTGTGCTTGAGTATTTTTTTCACAGAATATTTACTTTTCCTTGAGTAATTATTTAGATGACTAATTTTTACTTTTACTTGAGTCATGTTACTCTAAAGCAGGGGTGTCAAACTTGTTTTCATTGAGGGCCACATCGCACTAATGGCTGACTTCAGAGGGCCACTTTTTTTAAATTCATTAAAATTATGCATGCAGGCAATAACCTGTGATTAATCAAAATTCAAATGTATCTGATTTAAAAAAAAAAAAAATCATTTGACATTATTGACATAAATATGTACCAGTAACCCCCTCATATTATTACATTATAATACGCATCTATGCACTTTATCATTAGATTTTTTTCATATACAAACAATGGATAAATCATACGTAAAAGTGACAAGCAGATATTCAACTGTTTACTTTTATCTTTACTAACCTATTTTTTGTAATACACTATATAATAATGTCACATTTGGCATGATTAGATAATAACGTTTAAAAGATACAAATTTTTTCCTGTCAGAATCAAAAATTATTTTCATTTAGTAAAAAAAATGAAGTATTTTATTTACACACATTTTTCCCAGGCTTTCGCGAGCCTCGTTTTTATTAATTTGTATTGTAATTTTTATGCTGTAAAATCATAAGTTAAGTAGATATTTAAGTATTTATTTGTATTAAAAAAATTTTGGGGGGGAAGTTTAAATAATAATAATAATACATTTAATTTCATAGCGCCTTTCAGGAAACTCAAGGTCGCTTTACAACAATATAAAATGCCATAAAACCAAGGCATATAAATAAACAACGCAATAGAATAAAAATAGGGCAAGAGTATTTGGTGAGTTAGACAGAGTAGGCAGACCAGAAAAGGTGTGTTTTGAGTTTGGATTTGAAGATGGGCAGAGAGTCACGGTATGTATGATAATATACCATATTTTTCGGACTATAAGTCACAGTTTTTTTCATAGTTTGTGGGGGTGCGACTTATACTCAGGAGCGACTTATGTGTGAAATTATTAACACATTACCGCAAAATATCAAATAATATTATTTAGCTCATTCACGTAAGAGACTAGACGTATAAGATTTCATGGGATTTAGCGATTAGGAGTGACAGATTGTTTGGTAAACGTATAGCATGTTCTATATGTTATAGTTATTTGAATGACTCTTACCATAATATGTTACGTTAACATACCAGGCACGTTCTCAGTTGGTTATTTATGCCTCATATAACGTACACTTATTCAGCCTGTTGTTCACTATTCTTTATTTATTTTAAATTGCCTTTCAAATGTCTATTCTTGGTGTTGGGTTCTATCAAATAAATTTCCCCAATAAATGCGACTTATACTCCAGTGCGACTTATACTCCGAAAAATACGGTACAAACCAGTGGATAAATCATACGTAAAAGTGACAAGCAGATAGTCAACTGTTTATTTTTATCTTTACTAACCAATTTTTTGTAATACACTATATAATAATGTAATATTTGGCATGATTAGATAATAACGTTTAAAAGATACACATTTTTTCCTGTCAAAATCGAAATAATTATTTTCATTTAGTAAAAAAATTAACACGCATTTTTCCCAGGCTTTCGCGGGCCTCATTTTTATTAATTTGTATTGTAATTTTTATGCTGTAAAATCAAAAGTCAAGCAGATATTTAAGTATTTATTTTTAGTCAGACAAAAAATGTTTGGAAAGTTTAAATAATAATACATTTAATTTCATAGCGCCTTTCAGGAAACTCAAATATGTATCAATATGTGTCAAATAATGTATAAAATACAATAACACCAAGGTATATAAATAAACAACGCAATAGAATAAAAATAGGGCAAGAGTATTTGGTGAGTTAGACGGACTAGGCAGACCGGAACAGGTGTGTTTTGAGTTTAGATACATTACGTTAAATTTAGTGAGAAAATATTAAGTACCGTATTTTTCGGACTATAAGTCGCAGGTTTTTTTTATAGTTTGGCCAGGCTCCAGTGCGATTTATATGCTTTTT
>NC_084550.2:54665000-54680000 GCF_033978685.3 Nerophis lumbriciformis | reverse complement strand
CATACTCCCCATTCCTTTAGAAACAGATGCTATGTAAACAGGGAAAGTCCAAATAAAAAGAGGTGGCGTACAATCTTTCACCAGAGCGTGGGTGACACTGTAAGAGGTTACAGGTCGACACGTTTCTCCTCACTGAACCACATTGAATACTGTCTCTGTTTGATTCTTTGCTTCTTGTCTTGTTTAATAGATGTCATCAGTGTTTGAACCTGACAGCACCTCTTAATGGATTGTACTGTGCTTCAACATAGGAGTATTATTATGATGTGTGTATAAGGTAAGACATTATCCGGCGTTTTGTTTCACTATATTATGCAAAAGCAACTTTTCTTACCTTCTGGTACCTGCTGATCTGTATTTGGGATCTGCATAAATCCTGAAAATTTTCGCGCGTCCGCCTTTGTAGTCCGTATACCGACACCCTGGTTGATAAGCTTCTTCTTTTTCTCTATCTTCTTGTTATGGGACATTCATCCTCCGCTATTGCCATTTCTAATATAAAGTAGTGTAAAGTTCTTACTTATATCTGTCAGTAAACTCGCCATGAAAGCGCTAAAACATACCGGTGTAGTGAGTTTACATTATTCACCCAAGGAACTTTAGTTATTACACTCTTAGAAATAAGGGTTCCAAAAGGGTTCTTCTACAAGGGCTGCGGTTCTAACTGGAACCATTTGCTTCTGAAAAACCCTTTCCCGAAGAAAGAGTTTTTCAAGGGTTCTTAGTAACGCTAATGGTTCCAGTAAGAACCATTTGGATCCAGAGAACCCTTTAAAACCCCTTTTCTGAATAATTGGTTTTAAAAGGGTTCTCACTAACACTAAGGGTTCCAGTAAGAACTATTTTGATCCAGAGAACCGTTTTTGGAAGAAAGAGTTCTTCAGGGATTGTTGAAAGCATGGGTAAGATCCTGTGTCACCAGGGACATACTTCCTGATAACATTTGCCAATAATGGTGCAAAATACATTTCCTTGTGACTACTGATACAAATACTTTTCATATTCAATTTCTTTGTTTATTTTAAAGCAAACTCTTCTTCCCCAGATCCTGTTGATCAAACTGTAACATAATTGCCCATCTTGGGATTTGAACACCTGCCACCCAGTCTAAAGTCACCGGCAATAGTGACTGAGCTAACCAGCTGGCTGCCTTCAGTCATCAGGTCCACCATACTAGTCTATTACCTTACACCTTCTGATCAGACATACAAATAATGGCAGTCCTATAACTGAAATGTTCTGTTACCAATTTATTTCCACAACCATTAATTATAAGAAAGCAAGATCTTCATCAGCAAATCTTGTTGACTCAGGCAAAGATTAGCTGTGACTGGAGGACCATTTTTGAAATCTGCCTTGACAACTGCTGTCTGGCTAGTGATTCCATTTGAGAAATAGCTCAGTGATTTAGGAACTGGTTCTTGGTGCCAAAGAACCTGGGTTCAAGCCCTAACAAAGGTGGTGATGACAGCTCATGAAAATGCCAGATGAAAATGCCAGATGGTCTTTGTGAAGCAAACATATACATTTTAGAGTCATGATAGATTAAACATCAGTTATTAACTTATGGAGCAAATCGAATCAATTAAAAAATCTATTTACCAATATCTCCATTCTGTCTAGATGCAATATGTGTATTTTCAGATTTTTGTCTTGAAAACTGATATATTTACAGTGGTTTCAAATCTGCATGCACAACAGTGAATGGCTTAATCAATTTGTGAAGCCACTGTTGAATTGTCACTTGCCAATTAGCTCAGCATGATAGACCACAGTCTTTGGTTCTATTGTTGTGGATTTTAGCCTCAACTGGTGCAAAAGGAACATTATAATGTCAACTGTCTTGCCTTCCTGTTCTCCTGTTTGTTGCTCAGAATTGCCTTAATTTGCCAAAAATCGCCCGGACCCGACCCATCGCTGCGCAGCAGTTATTATTGTGTTTATTTAGTTTAGTTACACTACTCCCTTCTTCAGGAGGAAATGACACACAGCAAAGAACTAGCAAGGTGGTCCCTGCAGCAAGGATATAACCCCTCTTTCTGGGGCATCTAAGTGAGCTATACGACTCACTGGACAAAGGCTTTTGAAAGTTTGTTACAAGTCATGTGATCTAGGGATACAGTTTGAAGTTGTGAGTTCAAGGCCTGGTTGAAGCAGAGTGACCATGTTAATGCATACTGAGGTGATGTGTGGATTAGTGACAGACAATTTAAAAAATATTAAACACTTATTTTACAGACAATTTTACTCATGTATTTGTCTCCTCCTCATACTTTTCCATGATCGGCCTCATCCCATAGCTGCTGTACCCTGCTGACTGGCTTAGTCCAGTTGTGAAGCTGCACATAAGTTCATTGATAGACAACGGTCTTTGATGTCAGAGGCCAAGCCTTAACTGATGCAAAAATCACACTGTAATGCTGACTTTTAGGCTACTACATCAGGGTTTGTTGATGCTGGGAATTGAACCCTGATCTCCCAGGGGAAAGGTCAAGGGTTGGTGTGCTGGGCCAGGGAGCTGGCATGATGGTGGCTGTCATGTGTGAGTTAAGAGCTGGTTGCCCCATGGATTGCACCACATGGTCTGGTCTTCCCTGCCTACAAACCAGGTGTGACATACCAATAGTGATTACTGTGAACAGAACAGAACAAAGAAGAACAGGAGAGAGAACAGAAGAAACTTCCGAGAATCAAGGTGAGCTAAATATAATATCTTATTTCAGCATGCTTGACCCTAGCTGAGGACTTTTATGGTAAAAGGTGGACTAAGCATTTGTTTCTTGTTATGTTTTGTTCGTTTGCTTATTTGTTTGTTTTCTTGTAGAAAACAAACAAACAAATTGTATTGTGGTCAAACAATACAATACCTGACAAAGCTCTGCTGAGAGCTGCCATAACAAAATAGGTTACAATATATCTGTACAATTAATCTGAAATCATCCTAAAAAGGTTATCGTAGTTGTTATTTTAATGAAATATTATAGTATAAATTGTCAATGTTAGAAGGAGCTTTAACGTTGTCGGTAGCGGCGTTGCGGTCGCCATCTAGCTCGTCTTTGGAGGGATGGGTGGGCTGGTGAGCACCATGGATCTAATACATCCATGTTGAGCACACACTAATGTGCGGGTAGGAGGAGCAGGGAGACTGGGCTTGAGCTTGGTCTCCAACATAGTGGTAGCAGAAAGATAACACAAGACGAAGATTACAGAGAGGATGATTCTTCCATATTATATAACTTTTTAAAAAACATGTACACCTCATCTTAATGGTTACCTCTTACTATATTGCTTGTCATTTTTCTTGAATGCATATAGGCTCAGGAGAGTGAAGAATGTAGAGAGGATGAAAGGAGCATTGAAGCTCATACCAATGAAATGTCTACAGAGATGCTTAAGGTACACTCAGATCTGAACTCTTTAAAGGAGAGAAGGAGACGAACCTATGCATACCGAAAGACCTTCATGGCAACTGCCAAGGCAGAGGAAATCATCGAAAAGTTTCCTGCACTGAAGCTTCCTAAAATAGTTGGTATCTTCAAGCATTGAATTGACCATATTTATTTGTATGTGTATTATTTAATTCATGATCATCAAGTATTTTGAGATGACACTTTTTATCCCTCCTTACAGCTTCTTTGGGAGATGAAGGAGCAATTCCTTGTAGAAGCTGATCGCAGAATGGCCACAGAGCTGGATCGAATGGCAACAAAGATGGTTCAAAGAGCATCTATGTGTGACCTAAAGGACTGCTGCCAGAGGGCAATCAATGCCTGCCTGGATGATTCAGTAAGACGAGGTATCTAGGCCTATATGTGTATCTATAGGAGCCACAATCTGTATTTCTGAAAACAAAAAATATTACAGAATAATTGTATTTCCTCAGGACTCATTAGGGATGCAGCAATTCTACTGCTGCCTTCCATTTTCAGAGAGGACTCATCCTTTCTATACACTCTACTGGAGGTAAATACTGCATTTAAGGTCAAGATTTAGGAATTGCCATTATCCATATTATGGCAACATTGAGTCATTTTGCTGTTTTCACAGCAGGTTTTATTTACTGACATGTATCTGTTTTTATTGCATAGGAGCCAAGCGTGCCTACTCCAGCAATCATGCTCCATAACACACACGAGGGGAACCCTTTGCAGGCACAAAGGATAACCCTATACCTGGATGGTATACAGGTTTTGACTGAGGATAGCAGCATGGACATATCATATACTATGAGTGCATTAATGTCACTCTATTTTGTTTTTGCTGTCCAGTACCCAAAGGAACTGAGAAAAACTCTTATTTTCATTGAAAGATTTGTGTTGGGGATCAAGGACCACAGTGTTGTACCCATTTCAGTGAAGAGACTATACAACTGTGTCGGAAGTGGGGAGTAGTGAGTAGATGTGTTGCAGCATGGGATTTCATGCTTTATGTTCTTGTTAATGGTCAAATTCCTGCTGCTGCCCTTTGTTTGTACATATGGATAAAAAAAATATCCCTTATTTAATACATATTTTGGACCAATACATTTTGTTTGATTTTGGCATAGTGACGTCTCTAGATTTCTATTATTGTTACAATACGTAACATTTTGAGTACTTATTACATAACACTGAAAAGTATTTCAACATTATTTAAATCAATGTGAAAACTTTGTGGGATTCCCTCACTTTCTCATGATTCTGTTCCACTGTCACAATTAGTACATACAGTATGTACACTGATTCTTTTCATTGGACCATGCATTATTTTATTGTTTGTAGATAGCTTACAATAAGGCACAGTAAATGCAGTAAGTGCACCTTGGATTGATTGAACTAAAACTATTTTGTGTCTCTTTCTGCCATGTCACCTTTGCTGGAGATTTATTTACACAAATTCACCTATTGAGGACAGCATGATGTGTCTGGCCTGTCATGTTGCTGATTCCACTGGACCTATGCTGACTTTTGACCTGTTCTCCCCTGGGACCTACACAGCCTCTCCTGTTTTGTTGGACTATCTTTAAATAAATGTTTTTCTCATTAAAATGTTTTGAATGTTTGTTCAATGTCAACATGATAAATGACCACAATATAATATGAACTAAACTGATCTGTAGAATACAATATGGTTCTTTATAGAACCCTCAGAAGACAGGACGGTTATCGGTGAAAACCTTTGAAAAGGGATGTTTTTAGAACCCCCTGTGTCAGGTCTAGATGAAACCCCTGAAACATGAAAGAGTTCTTAGTGGAACTCCCTGTGTGGGTTCTAGATGAAACCCTTGAAACATGAAAGGGTTCTTAGTGGAACTCCCTGCATGGGTTCTAGATGAAACCCTTGACAAACAAAAGGGTTCTTAGTGAAACTCCCTGTGTGGGTTCTAGATGAAACCCTTGAAACATGAAATGGTTCTTAGTGGAACTCCCTGCATGGGTTCTAGATGAAACCCTTGACAAACAAAAGGGTTCTTAGTGGAACTCCCTGTGTGGGTTCTAGATGAAACCCTTGAAATACGAAAGGGTTCTTAGTGGAACTCCCTGCGTGGGTTCTAGATGAAACCCTTGAAACATGAAATGGTTCTTAGTGGAACTCCCTGCATGGGTTCTAGATGAAACCCTTGACAAACGAAAGGGTTCTTAGTGGAACTCCCTGTGTGGGTTCTAGATGAAACCCTTGAAATACGAAAGGGTTTTTAGTGAAACTCCCTGCGTGGGTTCTAGATGAAACCCTTGAAATACAAAAGGGGTCTTAGTGGAACTCCCTGTGTGGGTTCTAGATGAAACCCTTGAAACATGAAAGGGTTCTTAGTGGAACTCCCTGCGTGGGTTCTTTGTAGAACCTCTCATGGGGGGTTCTGGGGGTGGAACCTTACACACACAGTTCTAGGTATAACCCTTCGTGTTGGGTTCTAGGTAGAACCCTCCAAAGGGGTTCCAGGTGGAACCTTTATAAAAAGGTACTACCTGGAGCCAAAAAGGGTTCTCCTATGAGGACGAGCCAAAGAACCTTATATGGTTCTACTTAGCACTTTTATTTCTAAGAGTGTAGAGAGTTCCGGTCGGACGATTGTGCAGCTAGAAAGAGTCCGGTATGAATATTTGGTCGCCACCAAAATGACATGACGGGCCAAATTTGGAGCAAAAGATTCAATTTGGCACCGGTACCGGTTACAGTGTAGACAATACTTCTAATTACTGGCATGCACGTTACAGTTTTTTAAGATATTCCTAACAGTTGTTCATATTCTGGTACGCTGTTTTCGTTTCGGTGCGGAGACGTAGTGAGAAATACTGTACGTACATCCGGGGAGCCCAAAGTGCAGCCCAGGGGCCATTTGTGGCACTACTATTGGCCTTAGAAATAAAAGGAAGTAGAAAAGAACTCTGCAGAAATAAAACCAAAGGAAAAAAATACTCTGCTACTGCATACCGTAATGAGAAAAGACTCAAGTATTGAAACATAAATGGAGACAGATTAGTATTGTAGATGAAACAAAAGCAGTGAGCTGGTGTTGTTCAGCATAAGTTAAAGTACCACTGATAGTCAGGATCTTAACTAAAAATAAAACCGCAATCAAACAGTTCAAACTATTACGGTCCATGCGCCTTCCCTTCCGTTCATTCTATTTCCAGTTCTGAAACGCAGATCAAAAAACAAAGTTAGGGCCGTTTTTCGTTTTTTTTACTATGAATGGCAGATTTCAAAACAAACAAGAAAGGGTTGCTTTTCATTAAAATATTGCCATAATAAAATTTGATTTTGTGCTGTTTTCCTTTTATGGATATTTTCTTTTCTAGATAAACACAAAAATCCAATTCATGTGCTAACAACTTTGTTCAGCAGGAGTCCAATTGTCATTTTAAAAATCATTAAATAATTGTCCAACTTTTTTTCAGAAATAAAAATAGAAAAAATGGCCCAAAATTAGTTTTTTTATTTGCATTTGGGAGGTACACGGACCTAATACGGTTGCACATGCTTGTATTGTTTCACTGTCCTAAAAAGAAACCTAAATTCAAATACAATATGTCCTATTTATTTAATTTTCATTTAAGAGTTTCAATCTTTTTCAAGAATTACCTCCCTATAATCTGGCGCTTTTTTTCTTTATTTTTACAGTTTACACACAAGTTAAGTAGTTTATTTATTTATTTATTTTTCCATTATGTACTGAAAATGACCCAAACTGTGTTCGAGTAGTTTTGCTTAATTTTTTTTGTAATGTACTGTTAAAATTATGTTTTTTTTTAAATAGATTTGTATTATTATTATTATAATTTTTTTTCTTCAGGATTTGATAAAAAGCGGTCCACAAACCAAATCAGCGTTATACTTCATTTAAAAATAATATTACAATAAACGTCCACCAATGCAGTATTACAATTTACTAACTAGATACTTTTCATGGTATTGCATGCTCGTTGACTATATTTTTCAAAACAGATTAATCACACATTTAAATTTGGATTAATCCCAATGAATCACTTTTATTAATTTGCTTTCATATTTTAAATAAGACCCTAGTATTTTGACACAAATACAATTCCATTGTCAAAACACAGGATATTGTTTAATGTTTGACTTGAATGCACGTTATTTATTTGCTCAAAAACTTGCTATGGGCTTAGTATGAAGTGCATATTTAAAAGAATTCTGCAATAATATTGCAAAAAAAACAAAAAAACAAAGTGCAATAGGTAAAGTACAAAACACATCCATAAACATCACACACATGAGTGCACTTACTGTATGTCTGCATTTACTATTTCTTTAACCAGCTGCTTAGGCAAACAAGCTTATTGACATTTCCAGGTGACTTTTATTGTACAATGTGGCCTGTCAATAAACTGCATGATTCATCCACATTTACGGGTGAAACTCCAAAAAATAGAGTATCGTGTTTATACCAGCAATTATATTTATATCAATTGATATATAACATAGGATCATAACATGCAACTCATATTTCTAGCCTTCATTATCATTTTGATGAATATGGCTTACATCTTATCAAGACATCAAAATAAAAATCTCGGAAAAATTTGGAGTTTTTTCAAAAACTGTAAACCATGATCATCCAAATTATAAGAAACTAATATGTGACATACACTCATTACCGTATTTTTCGGACTATAAGGCGCACTTAAATGCCTTTCATTTTCTCAGAAATCGGCAGTGTGCCTTATAACCCGGTGATTCTGGTTGTGCTTACCGAGCTTGAAGCTTTTATTTTGGTACATGGTGTAATGGTAAGTGTGACCAGTAGATGGCCGTCACACATAAGAGACATGTGTCGACTGTAAGTTGACACTTGTTCAATGAATGATGCTTGCAAGCGAGCCTTGACAGATCCCACTTTGCATGTACCGTACTTTCCGGACCATAGGATTATAAGGCACACTGCCAATGAGCGGGTCTATTCAGGTCTATTTTAATACAAAAGGCACCACGGATTATAAGGCGCATTAAAGGTTTCATATTATGACATTTTTCCCCCTACATTTAAAACACTTGCTTGTGGTCTACATAACATGTAGTGGTGATTATTTGGTGAAAATGTTGCATAGATTATATTTTACAGACCGTCTTCAAGCCGCTTTCTGTCCGTTTCATTTTGTGGGCGGTCTTATTTGACTGCATCTTCTCCCCGTCATCTTTGTTGTACCGCTAGTTTTTAGCGAGTCTACTGACAGATACACGTCAGAACTGCATGCAACTTTATATTAGAAATTTCAACAGCAGAGGATTAACGCTCTACAACAACAGGAGTTTATTGAGTACGGCGAGGTCTACAATGGCGGACGCGCGTGAATATTCGGAACTTATGCAGAACCCAAATACACATCAGCAGGTACCAGTAGGTAAGAAAAAATGGTTTTACATAATAGGTCGAAGCAAAATCCCAGATAATGGCTCTATTTTGGGGTCCTTATACACACACATAATAATACCCATATGTCGAAGCACAGTACGTCTGACTATGGTAGCCGTAATGCGCCGACAATCCATCAAGTGCGGCTTCGCAGCTTACCAAAGTCGTATGAAAACATTTTGACGGATTTTTGAGCGCCGTGTGTAATGTTCTATATTCTCAATGAAACATCAAAGCTTTGGGCTTGCTTGCTTGCTCGTATTATTTATTGCAGTGGTTCTCAACCTTTTTTCAGTGATGTACCCCCTGTGAACATTTTTTTAATTCAAGTACCTCCTAATCAAAGCAAAGCATTTTTGGTTGAAAAAAAAGAGATAAAGAAGTAAAATACAGCACTATGTCATCAGTTTCTGATTAATTAAATTGTATAACAGTGCAAAATATTGCTCATTTGTTGTAGTCTTTCTTGAACTATTTGGGGAAAAAAAGATATAAAAATAACTAAAAACTTGTTGAAAAATAAACAAGTGATTCAATTATAAATAAAGATTTCTACACATAGAAGTAATCATCAACTTAAAGTGCCCTCTTTGGGGATTGTAATAGAGATCCATCTGGATTCATGAACTTAATTCTAAACATTTCTTCACAAAAAAAGAAATCTTTAACATCAATATTTATGGAACATGTCCACAAAAAAAATCTAGCTGTCAACACTGAATACTGCATTGTTGCATTTCTTTTCACAGTTCTTTTTGACAGACATTTAAAAAAAAATCTCACGTACCCCTTGGCATACCTTCAAGTACCCCCATTTGAGAACCACTGGTTTATTGAACAGGCGTCAACAAAAGAAGAAGCTTATCGTCTAGGGCGTCGGTACGGACTACAAAGGCGGACGCGGGCAAATTTTCAGGATTTATACAGATCCCAAATAGAGATCAGCAGGTACCAGAAGGTTAGAAAAGTTGCTTTTGCATGATATTGCGAAACAAAACGCCAGATAATGTCTTACCTTATACACACACCATAATAATACTCCTATGTTGAAGCACAGTACAATCCATTATCACAATTTCAGAAGGGTTAAAACCATTAAAAATCAGTTCCCAGTGGCTTATTTTATTTTTCGAAGTTTTTTTCAAAATTTTACCCATCACGCAATATCCCTAAAAAAAGCTTCAAAGTGCCTGATCTTAGCCATCGTTATATACACCCGTCCATTTTCCTGTGACGTCACATAGTGATGCCAATACAAACAAACATGGCGGAAAGAACAGCAAGCTATAGCGACATTAGCTCGGATTCAGACTCGGATTTCAGCGGCTTAAGCGATTCAACAGATTACGCATGTATTGAAATGGATGGTTGTAGTGTGGAGGCAGGTAGCGAAAACGAAATTGAAGAAGAAACTGAAGCTATTGAGCCATATCGGTTTGAACCGTATGCAAGCGAAACCGACGAAAACGACACGACAGCCAGCGACACGGGAGAAAGCGAGGACAAATTCGGCGATCGCCTTCTAACCAACGATTGGTATGTGTTTGTTTGGCATTAAAGGAAACTAACAACTATGAACTAGGTTTACAGCATATGAAATACATTTGGCAACAACATGCACTTTGAGAGTGCAGACAGCCCAATTTTCATCAATTAATATATTCTGTAGACATACCCTCATCCGCTCTCTTTTCCTGAAAGCTGATCTGTCCAGTTTTGGAGTTGATGTCAGCAGGCCAGGGAAGCTAGGGTCGATATTCTTCTCTTGATCATCTTCGGTGGCATAAGGGACGGTGTGAGCCAAGACATCCAGGGGGTTTAGCTCGCTCGTCTGCGGGAACAAACTGCCGCCATTGCTTGCCGTGCTACCGAGGTCCTTTGTCCCTGAATTGCTCACACACTCCGACAGATTCAATGGGGGTCTGGCGGCAGATTTCTTTGACTTTATCGTTGGAAATGCATCTGCTTTAAGTGTCGCAGGATATCCACACATTCTTGCCATCTCTGTCGTAGCATAGCTTTCGTCGGTAAAGTGTGCGGAACAAACGTCCAATTTCTTGCCACTTCCGCATCTTTGGGCCACTGGTGCAACTTGAATCCGTCCCTGTTCGTGTTGTTACACCCTCCGACAACACACCGACGAGGCATGATGTCTCCAAGGTACGGAAAACAGTCGAAAAAACGTCATCGCTCCGAGAAAGGCGTTTAATTCGCCAAAATTCACCCATTTAGAGTTCGGAAATCGGTTAAAAAATATATGGTCTTTTTTCTGCAACATCAAGGTATATATTGACGCTTACATAGATCTTGTGATAATGGTCCCCTTTAAGCGGATTGATAGGTTTTTGAGCGCCGTGTGTAATGTTCTATATTTTCAATGGAACATATACAATTTGTGTTGTTTACTTGAGTCATATTGCAGTCTACATGTATCTCTTATGTGTGACTGCCATCTACTGGTCACACTTATTACACCATGTACCGAATAGAATTGCTTCAAAGTCGGTATGCACAACCAGAATCAATACATACATTAAGTGCGCCGGGTTATAAGGCAAACTGCCGATTTTTGAGAAAATGAAAGGCATTTAAGTGCGTCTAATGAGTGAATGTCACATATTAGTTTCACATTTGAAGTTGAATTGCTGACATGAGTTGACTTTTGCACGATATTCTAAGTTTTGGAGTTGTGTAGTGGTTGCTTTAGGGACATAATTCACCACACCTGCTTACTTGACTTTGCCGTCACTATTCACTGCCATTCTTCCATTGTGCACATAACAATGTTGTTCTTGTTTAACATTCAAATATGCAGTTAAGAGTGAGTTATTGGCTGCGTATCCCTTTTAAGTGACCGTCAGAGTCGCTTTATGTACAGAGACACTTCTCTTTGTGTGATTAAACTATCTCAAGGTGTCTTGCTTACACAGTTTCACCTTTTATACATGAATATTGCAATATTTCTTGGTGATTAATTGCATGTGTTGCGGCATTAATTTAAAGGGAACCTGTTATGTAAAACCACCCTTTCTTACCTATTTGCACCCGCTGTTGGGTATTTGGAATCTGTGTATAGGTCCCGAAACTATGGAGGCATGGTGGAGATATTTATGAAACAATCTTGCCTTCCTTCATACTACATCCTCCGAGTTTTCCCCAATTGGTGACATCAGCTGATATCTCCATATATGGTAAAAATTGTAACCAAAGAGCTTGAGCGAGTCGGCCATTGTAGTCAATAAGTTCCTTCTTTTTCTCTATCCTCTTGTTGTGGGGCAGACTGGCTCATACATGCACATGCATCCTCCATTGTTCTAATACAAAGTAGCGTATGGTTCTAACTAGAGTTGTACGGTATACTGGTGACTAGTATAGTACCGTGATACTAATAAATCATATTCGGTACTATACTGCCTCTAAAAGGTACTGGTCGTCGTCGTGTCATTGCAGAGGAGCATGTTCGGCAGCGCACAATCACAGAGTACTTACAAACAGACAGTGTGTAGACAGAAAAGGGAGAATGGACGCATTCTGACTTAAAAACTAAAGATAAAGGTGAAGTTATAACACTGAAACTCCTTCAGGAAGAGGTGATTTAAGACAGTTGCAGTCTGCAGTGTTTTAAATCACTAATCCTTGTCTCCATGGCGACAAATAAATTAAGTTTCTTACAAGTATCATCCCTGCAGGACGAGGAATAGCTGAACATGCTTCCCTACACACCGTAGCTCACCGGCGTCAAAATGTAAACAAACGCCATGGGTGGATCTATACCTGACATCCACTGTAATGATACCAAGTACAAGAGTGTATTTAGTCGATACTACTATGATTACATCAATATTTTTTAGCATTACAAAATCATTTTTAGTTTTTTTTAAATATATATTATGTTTATAAACTCAGGAAATATGTCCCTGGACACATGAGGAATTTGAATATGACCAATGTATGATCCTGTAACTACTTGGTATCGGATCCATACCCAAATTTGTGGTATCATCCAAAACTGATGTAAAGTATCAAACAATAGAAAAATAAATAAATGATTATTACATTTGAAAAGAAGTGTAGATAGAACATGTTAAAAGAGAAAGTAAGCAGATATTAACAGTGAATGAACAAGTAGATTAATAATTCATTTTCTACCGCTTGTCCTTAATAATTTTGACAAAAAATTAAATGACACTATATGTTACTGCATATGTCAGCAGACTATTTAGGAGCCTTTGTTTGCTTACTCACTACTAAAAGACAAGTTGTCTTGTATGTTCACTATTTTATTTAAGGACAAACTTTCAATAGGAAACATATGTTAAATGTACCGTAATATTAAAAAATAAAAAATAAAGCCAATAATGCCATTTTTATGGTCCCCTTTATTTAGAAAAGTATCGAAATGCATTTAATTTGCCAAAATATTGGTATCGGGACAACCCTAGTTCTAACTTACATCTGTCTATAGACTTCTTATGGAAGCGTACAAAACTACAACATGGCTGACGGGGATAAGATGCAGTCAAAGTGGAGGCACGTAAATAAGACCACCCACTGGAAATCATAATCTATGCAATTTCCCTGCTTGGCACTCAGCATCAAGGGTTGGAATTTGGTGGTTAAATCACCAAAAATGATTCCCGGGCGCGGACCACGCTGCTGCTCACTGCTCCCCTCACCTCCCAGGGGGGTGAACAAGGGGATGGGTCAAATGCAGAGGACACATTTCACCACACCTAGTGTGTGTGTGACAATCATTGGTACTTTAACTTATTTTGAGCAAATAATTAAATGTTTTGTAGACCGCAAGGAAAGTGGTTTATATGTAGAAAAAAAAATCATAATATGACTCCTTTAAAACACTTTTATTAGTGAGAGTTTGACCCTTGAACAAATTCAGTCACTTTACACAATCTCCTGCATCTACTTCTTGGAAGTCAGGTGAAAAACTGACAAAAGCGGATACAAAAACACCCAAACGGGAAAGTCACATTCATCCCAGTAGCGAGCAAGACTTTTGGATATTGCTTTTTTTTTTGTTTTTTTTCTTAGTGTCCTAAACTCTGATGTAAAGCCAGGAAAGCGGTGTTGAGCGTCCTCCTCCGCCATCTTTACGCCTGTCGTGTTTGCACGGGCGTCTTGTACATCATAGTCAAATGGGAGTCAAATAACAAAGGCTTTCCAATTACGCGCAGCACATTGGGCCCGAGATGGAATATCACAGAGGCATTGTTCCTTCGCCCCTCTCTGACCTTACCTCCGAAATGGCTTCACGGCCCCTCCAATTGCCTGCAACGTTTGATTTAGCGAAAAGGGGTTTGACCACCGGCGCCGGGATGAGGGGCTGCAGGGTACCATTCGGATGCAAGATTTAAAGCACTAACCTTGCTTGTGTCCTCATCATGACGTTTTGTTTGAGACTGTTTATACATACACTATATAGGCAAAAGTATTTGGCCACCTGCCTTGACTCACATATGAACTTGAAGTGCCATCCCATTCCTAACCCATAGGGTTCAATATGATGTGGGTCCATCTTTTGCAGCTATTACAGCTTCAACTCTTCTGGGATGGCTGTCCACAAGGTTGCGGAGTGTGTTTATAGGAATTTTTGACCATTCTTCCAAAAGCGCATTGGTGAGGTGCACACTGATGTTGGTGGAGAAGGCCTGGCTCTCAGTCTCCGTTCTAATTCATCCCAAAGGTGTTCTATCGGGTTCAGGTCAGGACTCTGTGCAAGCCAGTCAAGTTCATCCACACCAGACTCCGTCATCCATGTCTTTATGGACCTTATTTTGTGCACAGTCATGTTGGAAGAGGAAGGGGCCCGCTCCAAACTCTTCCCACAAGGTTGGGAGCATGGAATTGTCCAAAATATTATCCTGGAGCAGGGGTCGGCAACCCGCGGCTCTTTGATCACTCTGATGCGGCTCAGCTGCATACTTGCCGACCTTCCCGATTTCCCCGGGAGATTTCCGGATTTCGATTCCCCTAGCAGAAAACTCCTGGGATTAATATTCTCAGATTTTCACCCTAACAATAATAATAAGGGTGTGCCATGAGGGTAAAGCATTTAGCGCCCTATACAATCTGTACCAACAGCGTGCCAGCCCAGCCTTTTGTTGTATGCATCAAGTGACAGCAATGCA
>NC_084550.2:54652500-54660000 GCF_033978685.3 Nerophis lumbriciformis | reverse complement strand
ATTGTCCACACGTTTAAGTCAGGACTTTGGGAAGGCCATTCTAAAACCTTAATTGTAGCCTGATTTAGCCATTCCTTTACCACTTTTGACGTGTGTTTGGGGTCATTGTCCTGTTGGAACACCCAACTGCGCCCAAGACCCAACCTGATGATTTTAGGTTGTCCTGAAGAATTTGGAGGTAATGCTCCTTTTTCATTGTCCCATTTACTCTCTGTAAAGCACCAGTTCCATTGGCAGCAAAACAGGCCCAGAGCATAATACTACCACCACCATGCTTGACGGTAGGATTGGTGTTCCTGGGATAAAAGCCTCACTTTTTTTCCTCCAAACATAATGCTGGGTATTGTGACCAAACAGCTCAGTTTTTATTTCATCTGACCACAGAACTTTCTTCCAGAAGGTCTTATCTTTGTCCATGTGATGTCAAATTTTTTGTATTTAAATTATTATTATTTTTTTTAAGCTTGTAACTTACCATGGGCCGGATTTTGGGGACCCCTGCATTAGCACAATTGGTCCACATTTACGATTAGTATTTTCCTTGGTTGTCTATTACTTGTCTTTCTGCCTTTTCCGGAAATACTACCATATTTTCCGCACTATAAGGCGCACCTAAAAACCTCCAATTTTCTCAAAGGCTGACAGTGTGCCTTATAATCCGGTGCGCCTTATACACTGCAAAAAGTCAGTGTTCAAAAACAAGAACGAACGAAAAAAAAAAAAAAATTGTAGTATTTTATTTGAACTAAGCAAAATTATCTGCCAATAGAACAAGAAAATTCAGCTTGTCATGACTTTCCAAAACAAGTCAAATTAGCTAACCTCAATGAACCCAAAAATACCTTAAAATAAGTATATTCTCACTAATAACAAGTGCACTTTTCTTGGTAGAAAAAAAAAGAGACCTTTTTGCTCAATATGTTGAAAAATATTCTTAAATTAAGTAAATGCTAGTGCCATTATCTTGACATAATGATATGCGCTCGGCATCATGATTTTTTGTTCATGCTTGAAGTAAGAATTATTACTTTAAAAAAGTAGTTTTATACTTGTGAGTGTTGATGACACAGCTTTGCAACAGTTGATATTCTAGTTTCAAGCATGTTTTACTCAATATAGGTAATCAATTCTCAGCTACAAGCTGTAATATCTTACTGAGATCATTTAGAACCAAAACCCTTAAAACAAGTAAAACACTAACATCAAATCTGCTTAGTGAGAAGAATTATCTTATCAGACAGAAAATGAGCAAATATCACCCTTATTTGAGATATTTAATCTTACTTAGATTTCAGTTTTTGCAGTGTATGTGATATACATGTTGCACTACATGTTATACCTTGCTGTTGTTAAAGGGGAACATTTGTCAAAAAGAACTGTGAAAAGAAATGCAACAATGCAATATTCAATGTTGACAGCTCGATTTTTTCGTGGACATGTTCCATAAATAAGAATTAATGAATCTTAGGCTCTGTAGCTTGGTTCCTATCTACCATCCCCAGCATGCGCACAACACTCGAAACTTAGATCTGATATCAGGTAAACATCGTTTACTGGCTTGTACCGCTCGAAGTGTTGTATGCAGGGGACCAAAGATTTGGAACCGGCTTAATGAGAGCCTCAAGATGCTGTATCCATTCTCCAACTTCAAAAAGAAACTGAAAACTTACCTATTAACCACCTATATTTAATGCCTCATGTGGGGTAGACTACTGTTGGGTTTTGCATGGTTGAATGAATGTATGTATGTATGTGTATGCTTGCTTTAGTACTATTATCTTGTGTTAATCATATAGTGTTGTTTTTGTTGTTGTTGTGCTTGCTACCATGTTTCATCATTCCATGTATATACTGTCCTCTGGACCCCCTGTCAAAAGCTTCTTCTAGCTTATTTGGGGGACCCTTTCATGTACCAACATCTTTAAATGATGATATTTCACTACTATTGTAATTGTTATATGCTATTGTGAATAAACTTCAAACTTGAAACTAAAAAAAAAAAAATATTGATGTTAAAGATTTCTTTTTTTGTGAAGAAATGTTTAGAATTAAGTTAATGAATCCAGATGGATCTCAATTACAATCCCCAAAGAGGGCACTTTAAGTTGATGATTACTTCTGTGTGTAAAAATATTTATTTATAATTGAATCACTTGTTTATTTTTCAACAAGTTTTTAGTTATTTTTATATCTTTTTTTCCAAATAGTTCAAGAAAGACCACTACAAATGAGCAATATTTTGCACTGTTATACAATTTAATAAATCAGAAACTGATGACATAGGGCTGTATTTTACTTCTTTATCTCTTTTTTTCCAACCAAAAATGCTTTGCTCTGATTAGGGGGTACTTGAATTTAAAAAAATGTTCACAGGGGGTACATCACTGAAAAAAAGTTGAGAACCACTGCAATAAATGATACGAGCAAGCAAGCAAGCCCAAAGCTTTGATGTTTCATTGAGAATATAGAACATTACACATGGCGCTCAAAAATCCGTCAAAATGTTTCCGTACGACTTTGGTAAGCTGCAAAGCCGCACTTGATGGATTGCCGGCGCATTACGGCTACCATAGTCAGACGTACTGTGCTTCGACATATGGGTATTATTATGTGTGTGTGTATAAGGACCCCAAAATAGAGCCATTATCTGGGGTTTTGCTTCGACCTATTATGTAAAACCGCTTTTTCTTACCTATTGGTACCTGCTGATGTGTATTTGGGTTCTGCATAAGGGGGTACTTGAATTAAAAAAAATGTTCACAGGGGGTACATCATACTTGCCAACCCTCCCGGATTTTCCGGGAGACTCCCGAAATTCAGCGCCTCTCCCGAAAACCTGCCGGGACAAATTTTCTCCCGAAAATCTCCCGAAATTCAGGCGGACTCAGGTCCTCCACAATATAAAAAAGCGTACCTGCCCAATGACGTTATAACTATAGAATGATGGAGGGCGAGTTCTTGGTTTCTTATGTGGGTTTATTGTTAGGCAGTTTCATTAACGTCCTCCCAGCGTGGCAACAACACACAACAACAGCAGTCACGTTTTTGTATACCGTAAAGCAGTTCGTCTGCCGTAAACAGCAATGTTGTGACACTCTTAAACAGGACAATACTGCCATCCAGTGCATTTGATGAAAGCACTTTTGTGCGTGCCACACATCAATGCATCATCAGAGAGGGTGTTCAGCATGGTTCGAAAAATAGTGACAGAGAATAGAACAAGGATGGACAATTCAACCCTTAACTCAACAATGAGTAATTATGTGTGTGTATATGTGTAGATAAATGAACACTGAAATTCAAGTATTTATTTTTATATATATATATATATATATAAATAATAAAATAAATATATATATATATATATATATATATATATATTTATTTTATATATATATATATATATATATATATATATATATATATATATATATATATATATATATATATATATATATATGAAATACTTGACTTGGTGAATTCTAGCTGTAAATATACTCCTCCCCTTTTAGCCACGCCCCCGTCCCACCCCGCCCACGCCCACCCCCACCCCCTCCCCCACCTCCCGAAATCGGAGGTTTCAAGATTGGCAAGTATGGGGTACATCACTGAAAAAAGATTGAGAACCACTGATCTAATGGATGCATAACGTAACCCCAGCCTCTACTGTAGCGTCTATTCTATGCGCCTTATAATGCGGTGCACCCTATATATGAACAAAGTTTTAGAATAGGCCATTCATTGAAGGCGCGCCTTATAATCCGGTGCGCCTTATAGTGCGGAAAATGCTGTAGATGTATCCTCAAACCTTGCTGAGAAAGAAGAAGAAAAAAACCCGCCCTGAACGCCACTCAGGTTGCCGACGTGCAACAGTCAACAAGGCACATAGTAATGTCACGGCGTCCCCCTCTGCACCATCCTCCATGATCCTCATTACTGCTAATGTCAGAGCCTCCTTTGCTTTTATTCCTTTCCTCCTTGAACCCCCCCTTCCTCTTCTTCTCCTCGTCTCTATCGAAGCCAAACCCTCCCCCTCGCCCTGCCTTTCGGCCCGGGCGTGTCTTAGAGCGCGCCTCACAAAGCGTGGCGCATCAGAGAATCACAGTCTCGCCTGACATGACATGCAGGAAGACAGTTGTGAGGACACGCAATCATGACAGTCGGGAGGGGTGGGATGCTCGGGTCCCGCTAATGAGACTCCTGACTGCCGTGTGCATGTGTGACGGGAGCTGCAACAACACACCCGAAATATAATCATATAACAACTGCACATGGATGCAGAAATAATGAACAGAAGACGACAACAACAAAAACAGTGCATGGAACCTTGCTTGTTTTTGAGCTTTGCACGACAAGGAAACACAACATGCAATCAGGCTTAAATTCCAAGAAGTCAACACCAGACTTGGAGACACGATACCGAGTCGCAACGAGTACTTTGTTCTCTTCCGTCAAATAATCTTGTGATTTACCAGCTCCTATCAAGAATTTCTGCAATCTCGCAAATCCAGCAAACTGAGTTCATTGTCAGTCAATCAATGAATCAATTCACGGTCTGGAAGGTGACAGTGGTATTGATCGGGGATGTGGACGCAAATGCAACAGAAGTTTCACTATAAAGGACTAGTGTCAGCTTGCTGCGAGGTTCGTTCCCCCGGCGATGCAAACGGAACACTCCGGACAGGACGTGCAGGTAGGAACATGATTTAGAAAACAAGTCGAAAGAAACACGTGCCAATCGCACTCAAAACTAAACTTAGCATGGGCTAGGACAGGGGTCAGCAACCCGCGGCTCCGGAGCCGCATGCGGCTCTTTGATCACTCTGATGCGGCTCAGCTGCATACTTGCCGATCCCTCCGTTTTTTCCGGGAGATTTTCGGATTTCAGTGCCTCTCCTGGCAATCTCCCGGGGCAAACATTCTCCGATTTTCACCCGGACAACAATATTGAGGGCGTGCTGTGATGGCACTGCCTTTAACGTCCTCTACAACATGTCGTCGCGTCCGCTTTTACACCATGCTATCTGCGTGCCGGCCCAGTGACATGTAGTATGCGGCCTCTGCTTACACACGTAAGCGACTGCAAGGCATACTTGGTCAATAGCCATACAGGTTACACTGAGGGTTGTGATATAAACAACTTTAACACTCTTACTAATATGCGCCACACTGTGGACCCACACCAAACAAGAATGACAAACACATTTCGGGAGAATATCCGCACTGTAAAACAACATAAACACAACAGAACAAATACCCAGAATCCCATGCATCCCTAACTCTTCCGGGCTACATTATACACCCCGCTACCACCAAACCCCGCCCCCCCCAATCCCGCCCACCTCAACAGACACATGGAGGGGGGGATGCATGGGATTCTGGGTATTTGTTCTGTTGCATTTATGTTGTGTTACGGTGCGGATGTTCTCCCAAAATGTGTTTGTGTTTGGTGTGGGTTCACAGTGTGGCGCATATTAGTAAGAGTGTTAAAGTTGAGGGCACCCTCAGTGTGACCTGTATGGCTGTTGAATAAGTATGCCTTGCAGTCACTTATGTGTGTCTGCAGAAGCCGCATATAACATGTGACTGGGCTGGCAAGCTGTTAGTACAGGTTGTAGAGGGCGCTAAAGGCAGTGCCATCATAGCACGCCCTTATTATTGTTGTTTGGGTGAAAATCAGCAGACATTCGAGAGAATAGTTGCTCTGAAATTCGTGAGTCTCCCGGAAAAATTGGGAGGGTTGGCAAGTGTGATGCTGTCAAGCGGCATTCACATAAACATTACATTTTCATATTAAGGTGCGGGCCGCGTGTCTGAGACCCCTGGTTTATACATAGCACAAAGCAAAAAAAACAACTTTGTATGCAGTGTTATTTCATTTTAAATTTCAAAAGAGTTTTGTGGCTCCCATTGTTTTCTTTATTTTGTGAAACGGGTCAAAATGGCTCTTTGAGTGGTAAAGGTTGCCGACCCCTGGGCTAGGAGATAAGCACGACTTACGTGACGAGAGCATGAAGCAAACAATGAAGCCAGACCGAGTGTGGCGAGCAACGGGAATAAATAGCTCTCCGATTAGCGCCGAACACTAATCAGAGGCAGGTGAAACCAATTAGTACCCATGGTAACCAAAACAAACCCAGAAGTGCACAAAACAGGTACTCAGGGAGTCCAAGACAAACAGAAAACACAAAACATGATCCGGACCACGGATCATGACAACTAGACGTCTTCTACTTGTTGCTGTGACCCCAGGATGCAGGGAGGGCTGACGACGTGCAGGTAAAAACGGTCCCTTTTAATAGCAAATTTAAGTGACACAGGTCATGCAGGAACTTAGGCTTATAGACTTAGACACACTTTATTGATCCATAATTGTTCCACACACTAGCTCAGTTTCAAATGATGGAAAGGGTAAGGATGGAAAGGATAAGGCAGGTATTAAGTAGACTAAAAATGTGCCATACATACATATATAGCATATATAGTAGAGATGTCTGATAATATCGGGCTGCTGATATTATCGGCCGATAAATGCTTTAAAATGTAATATCGTAAATTATCGGTATCAGTTTCAAAATTATCGGTATCGGTTTCAAAAAGTACAATTTATGACTTTTTAAAACGCCGCCGTGTACACGGACATAGGGAGAAGTACAGAGCGCCGATAAACCTTGAAGGCACTTTTGTGTGCCGGCCCAGTCACATGATATCTACGGCTTTTCACACACACAAGCGAATGCAAGGCATACTTGGTCAACAGCCAAACAGGTCTCACTGAGGGTCGCCGTATAAACAACTTTAACACTGTTACAAATATGCGCCACACTGTGAACCCACACCAAACAAGAATGACAAACACATTTCGGGAGAACACCCGCACCGTAACACAACATAAACACAACAGAGCAAATACCCAGAACCCCTTGTAGCACTAACTCTTCCGGGACGCTACAATATACACCCCTGCTACCCCCCCCACAACCCACCAAATTTCAATGGTCAACTTGTCGTCAGAAACCAACATTGATTAAAACAGTGTTTTTCAACCACTGTGCCGCGGCCGTGAGATACAGTCTGGTGTGCCGTGGGAGATAATCTAATTTCACCTATTTGGGGTAAAAATATTTTTTGCAAACAAGTAATTATAGTCTGCAAATGATGTGTTGTTGTTGAGTGTCGGTGCTGTCTAGAGCTCGGCAGAGTAACTGTGTAATACTCTTCCATATCAGTAGGTGGCAGCAGGTAGCTAATTGCTTTATAGATGTGGGAAACAGCGGGAGGCAGTGTGCAGGTAAAAAGGTGTCTAATGCTTAAACCAAAAATAAACAAAAGGTGAGTGCCCCTGAGAAAAGGCATTGAAGCTTAGGGAAGGCTATGCAGAGCAAAAATAAAAATGAACTGGCTACAAAGTAAACAAAAACAGAATGCTGGACGACAGCAAAGACTTACTGTGGAGCAAAGACAAAGTACATCCGAACATGACATGACAATCAACAATGT
>NC_084550.2:54645000-54647500 GCF_033978685.3 Nerophis lumbriciformis | reverse complement strand
TGTAGTGTGGAAGGTAAGACAAATGCTTGATCAAGTGAAATCACTCAAACAGAGAACAATGGTAGGTAAGAAAAACACTATAAATCATTAAGTTTAGTGCATGACTCTCGCGATGCAGTAAGTTGAATGATGCGGACACGTTTGTTACTGTATACTTTCCAAAACATTTCTCAATACGCTAACTATAATTATATTATACATGTCTATATTGACAAGTGTCATGTTATAAACTGCAATATTGTGCAGTTATTTCCTATGTTTAGCTAGTGTGCTGTTGTGTGCTTAGCGGCTGTGTAGCCACTAGCTCCTGTAGCCTACCATTGTTTATCTTGTGTAAATGGCGTGACTGGGGGACATTTAGCTGTTAACAGACGGTGGAGCTTTGCACGAGTTAACGTGCTGTAGGGCTGCTTGTATCGGAGCTTATAGCGCAGATTTTACATGCAAGCCAATATCATCCGATACTTGTTTTTTTTTACTGATATCAGACCAATATCTGATATCAATATCAGATAATAACACCCCTACAAATAACCGGTATGAATCGGAAATCTGTTTTAATTTAAAGATATGATTGCATCGGTACACTGGTCCCTGGATCGACCTACATGTAAAATAAACTTGGACACACACATCTACATTGGCCGTTCTGAGCCAGTCATTTCCAGAAGTTATCTCATCCTGTGAGAAGCCTCCATTTTACTAATGATTTCCAATGTTGCAAAAATGTGTAGAATAAATATTAAAATACAACATTTCTGTCAACGAAGATTTGCATCAGCCTTTGATAGTAGGCTAATATAGCTAATATGCACACTTACATCCAGTGTTGCCTTCATTATAACACTTATATAAGACTTTTAAAGTAATTTTGATAGTAGGCTAATATAACTAATATAGACATTTACATTATGTGTTGCCTTCATTATAACACTTATATAAGGCTTTTAATTTTCTGCGGCTCCAGATAGTTTTCTTTTTTGTATTTTTGGTCGAATATGGCTCTTGCGACATTGTGGGTTGCCGACCCCTGCCATAGGCCTATTGTTGGGCCGCCAAAAAAATGTCTGTCCCTCAGTACATATGGGCTGCAGCAGTACTTAGTTGTAATGCACTTTTCCACCACTTGTGGCAGTCATGACAATATCAAACTAACAGAAGAAGTCTGGGGATAATAAAGTCAGAGGGCACTTTTTTTTGAGTGGGCCTCAGGCCCCGCTGTAGTGGAAAAGTTGGGCCCCGGAGTCCAAAAGGTTAAGAAACACTGATTTGCAGTACCGTATTTTCCCGATTATAAGGCGCACTGCCGATGAGCGGGTCAAGTCAGGTCTATTTTCATACAAAAGGCGCACCGGATTATAGGGCACATTAAAGGGGTCATAGTATTATTCTGTTTTTCTAAACTTAAAACACTTCCTTGTGGTCTACATAACATGTAATGGTGGTTCTTTGGTCAAAATGTTGTATAGATTATGTTTTACAGATCATCTTCAAGCCGCTTTCTGACAGCCGCTTCAGGATGCGCCGTTTTGTGGGCGGTCTTATTTACATGGCTCACCTTCGACAGGCTTCACGGTGGCAGAGGGGTTAGTGCATCTGCCTAACAATACGAAGGTCCTGAGTAGTCTTGGGTTCAATCCCGGGCTCGGGATCTTTCTGTGTGGAGTTCGCATGTTCTCCCCGTGACTGCGTGGGTTCCCTCCGGGTACTCCGGCTTCCTCCCACCTCCAAAGACATGCACCTGGGGATAAGTTGATTGGCAACACTAAATTGGCCCTAGTGTGTGAATGTTGTCTGTCTATCTGTGTTGGCCCTGCGATGAGGTGGCGACTTGTCCAGGGTGTACCCCGCCTTCCGCCCGATTGTAGCTGAGATAGGCTCCAGCGCCCCCCGCGACCCCAAAGGGAATAAGCGGTAGAAAATGGATGGATGGATGGACCTTCGACAGCGTCTTCTCCCCGTCATCTTTGTTGTAGCGGTGTAGCGTGCAAGGACGGGAGTGGAAGAAGTGTCAAAAGATGGAGCTAACTGTTTTAATGACATTCAGACTTTACTTCAATCAATAACGGAGCAGCGTCTCCTCATCCGTGGCTCACTAGTGCAACAACAACGCCGGAAATGTGTCCCGTGAAAAAAACGTCCGACCGGAACTCCAATAACTAAAGCTCCTTGGGTGAATAATGTAAACTCACTACACCGGTATGTTTTAGCGCTTTCATGGCGAGTTTACTGACAGATATAAGTAAGAACTTTACACTACTTTAATTTAGAAATAGCAACAGCAGAGGATGCATGTCCCATAACAAGAAGATAGAGAAAAATAAGAAACTTATCGACTACAAAGGCGGATTCGCGCAAACTTTCAGGACTTATCCAGATCCCAAATACAGATCAGCAGGTACCAGAAGGTAAGAAAAGTTGCTTTTGCATAATATTGCAAAACAAAACGCCAGATAATATGTCTTACCTTACACACACATCATAATAATACCCCTATGTT
>NC_084550.2:54622500-54640000 GCF_033978685.3 Nerophis lumbriciformis | reverse complement strand
GCCGAGCTCTAGACAACACAGACATTCAACATCGGCACATCATTTGCGGATTATAACTACTGGTTTGCAACATTTTTTTTAACCCAAATAGGTGAAATTAAATAATCTCTCACGGCACACCAGACTGTATCTTACTGCACACCAGTGTGGCACAGTGGTTGAAAAACACTGAGTTAGGTGTGTCCAAACTGAATATAAACAAATGCAATTGGTGGATCTACACCTAACATCCACTCTAATGATATCAAGTACAAGAACGTATCCTGTCGATACTACTATGATTACATCGATATTTTTTAGCGTCACAAAATCTTCTTTCATTTAAAAAAAAATGTATATTATGTTTATAAACTCAGGAAATATGTCCCTTGACACATGAGGACTTTGCATATGACCAATGTATGATCCTGTAACTACTTGGTATCGGATTGATACCTAAATTTGTGGTATCATCCAAAACTAATGTAAAGCATCCAAACAACAGAAGAATAAGTGGTTATTACATTTTAACAGAAGTGTAGATAGAACATGTTAAAAGAGAAAGTAAGTAGATATTAACAGTAAATGAACAAGTAGATTAATAATTCATTTTCTACAGCTTGTCCCTCATAATTTTTACAAAATGATAGAATGATAAATGACACAATATGTTACTGCATATGTCAGCAGCTAAATTAGGAACCTTTGTTTGCTTACTTACCACTAAAAGCCAAGTTGTCTTCTATGTTCACTATTTTATTGAAGGACAAACTTGCAATAAGAAACATATGTTTAATGTACCCTAAGATGTTGTTGTTGAAATAAAGCCAATAATGCCATTTTTGTGGTCCCCTTTATTTAGAAAAGTATCGAAATACATTTTGGTACCGGTACCAAAATATTGGTATCGGGACAACACTAATAGATAGTAGTTTTGGATTTTGTTTAATTATTGTGTACTATTGACTTTGTTTTGTTCAAACAATTGTACGTCATGAAATAGAATAAGGAAATAGTTTAAACATTGTGTTGATTAGGGCTGCAACAACTAATCGATTAAATCGATTATAAAAATAGTTGGCGATTAATATAGTCATCGATTCGTTGGATCTATGCTATGCGTATGCGCAGAGGCAAATTTTTTTATTATGTTTTTATTTTTTATAAACTGCAACATTTACAAACAGCTGAGAAACAATAATCAAAATAAGTATGGTGCCAGTATGCTGTTTTTTTCAATAAAATACTGGAAAGGATAGAAATGTAGTTTGTCTCTTTTATCCGATTATTAATCGATTAATCGAAGTAATAATCGACAGATTAATCGATTATCAAATTAGTTGTTAGTTGCAGCCCGAGTGTTGATATTGTTAAACTGTCAATGGCACTCACCATTAATACATTGAAAAATGTACAGTAAGTACATGGGTTCTGTATCGGTATCGGTGTTGGTTGGTATATACAAACCCCGTTTCCATATGAGTTGGGAAATTGGGTTAGATGTAAATATAAAGGGAATACAATGATTTGCAAATCATTTTCAACCCATATTCAGTTGAATATGCTACAAAGACAAAATATTTGATGTTCAAACTGATAAACATTTTTTTTTTTGCAAATAATCATCAACTTTAGAATTTGATGCCAGCAACACGTGACAAAGAAGTTGGGAAAGGTGGCAATAAATACTGATAAAGTTGAGGAATGCTCATCAAACACTTATTTGGAACATCCCACAGGTGAACAGGCAAATTGGGAACAGGTGGGTGCCATGATTGGGTGTAAAAGTAGATTCCATGAAATGCTCAGTCATTCACAAACAAGGAGGAGGCGAGGGTCACCACTTTGTCAACAAATGCGTGAGCAAATTGTTGAACAGTTTAAGAAAAACCTTTCTCAACCAGCTATTGCAAGCAATTTAGGGATTTCACCATCTACGGTCCGTAATATCATCAAAGGGTTCAGAGAATCTGGAGAAATCACTGCACTTAAGCAGCTAAGCTCGTGACCTTCGATCCCTCAGGCTGTACTGCATCAACAAGCGACATCAGTGTGTAAAGGATATCACCACATGGGCTCAGGAACACTTCAGAAACCCACTGTCAGTAACTACAGTTGGTCGCTACATCTGTAAGTGCAAGTTAAAACTCTCCTATGCAAGGCGAAAACCGTTTATCAACAACACCCAGAAACGCCGTCGGCTTCGCTGGGCCTGAGCTCATCTAAGATGGACTGATACAAAGTGGAAAAGTGTTCTGTGGTCTGACGAGTCCACATTTCAAATTGTTTTTGGAGACTGTGGACGTCGTGTCCTCCGGACCAAAGAGGAAAAGAACCATCCGGATTGTTATGGGCGCAAAGTTGAAAAGCCAGCATCTGTGATGGTATGGGGGTGTATTAGTGCCCAAGACATGGGTAACTTACACATCTGTGAAGGTGCAATTAATGCTGAAAGGTACATACAGGTTTTGGAGCAACATATGTTGCCATCCAAGCAACGTTACCATGGACGCCCCTGCTTATTTCAGCAAGACAATGCCAAGCCACGTGTTACATCAATGTGGTTTCATAGTAAAAGAGTGTGGGTACTAGACTGGCCTGCCTGTAGTCTAGACTTGTTTCCCGTTGAAAATGTGTGGCGCATTAAGAAGCCTAAAATACCACAACGGAGACCCCGGACTGTTGAACAACTTAAGCTGTACATCAAGCAAGAATGGGAAAGAATTCCACCTGAGAAGCTTAAAAAATGTGTCTCCTCAGTTCCCAAACGTTTACTGAGTGTTGTTAAAAGGAAAGGCCATGTAACACAGTGGTGAACATTCCCTTTCCCAACTACTTTGGCACGTGTTGCAGCCATGAAATTCTAAGTTAATTAGTATTTGCAAAAAAAAAAAAAAGTTTATGAGTTTGAACATCAAATATCTTGCCTTTGTAGTGCATTCAATTGAATATGGGTTGAAAAGGATGTGCAAATCATTGTATTCCATTTATATTTACATCTAACACAATTTCCCAACTCATATGGAAACGGGGTTTGTATGATACGATGCACAGTTATAAGAAATGGATATTGGACAGTGAAGGTGGTGATTTTGCATAATATACAAATATTTAGATACTGCAGAGTATTTACAACAACAATGGTATTATTGCACAGGAGGTGGATAGAAGGACGTCCGGGGGTCGGGGGTTTAGACCGTGGTGTCGGTGCACGCTCGAGCTCAGAGCGGTGATGACTTCTGTCCATGTACAGAAGATGAATACAAGGTGATCATTCCCAGCAGTTTGACGGCAGCTGCATGTGCATAACATCTCCCACTTGATTATACATTCATCATCCGCTCCATATTCCAAACCGCACGCCGGAGTCACATTGATGAGAGCTAATATTTCATGCGTCATTGAACAAAAGAGGCCGAGGTCCTTTGAGTTTGAGCAGCGTTTTCAATAACAGAAAACGTGCAAACACATTTGTGAGCTTATACAAAACGCACACACACACACATACATACATACATACATACGTACGTGCGGCCAATGGTATTTGTATAAAGTTGCTTGGAAATGAGGACAAAGCAGACAAGAACAAGGCTAGTCCAGCAGAGAGGAGCATCTATCCTGGCTGCATTGATAAGATCAGAGCAACCTGAGCACGGCTATTAAATGTCTAATGTGTTTTGGAATCTGTAGATGCAATGACAGCGGGGCATTAGGAGAGAGCCACAGAGGGCCAGTCAAGTGCATCAGAGCATCAGAGAGGAGAGCTTTATCAGTGGAGGTAACATACCAGCTTTGACCAGCACTGGAACATATGTAAATACCATGACAACAACAATTGTCAAAGAATGGTGTTAATCTGACTGATCGTTGTTGTGCAATTAACCCATCTGCAGTGCAGAATGGCTCAAAAACCCTGCAAAACCAAATTGATATACCGTATTTTTCGGACTATAAGTCGCTTCGGAGTATAAGTCGCACCGGCCGAAAATGCATAATAAAGAAGGAAAAAAAACATATATAAGTCGCACTGGAGTATAAGTCGCATTTTTGGGGGAAATTTATTTGATAAAAGCCAACACCAAGAATAAACATTTGAAAGGCAATTTAAAATAAATAAAGAATAGCGAACAACAGGCTGAATAAGTGTACGTTATATGAGGCATAAATAACCAACTGAGAACGTGCCTGGTATGTTAACGTAACATATTATGGTAAGAGTCATTCAAATGACTATAACATATAGAACATGCTATACGTTTACCAAACAATCTGTCACTCCTAATCGCTAAATCCCATGAAATCGTATACGTCTAGTCTCTTACGTGAATGAGCTAAATAATATTATTTTATATTTTACGGTAATGTGTTAATCATTTCACATATAAGTCGCTCCTGAGTATAAGTCGCATCCCCGGCCAAGCTATGAAAAAAAACTGCGACTTATAGTCCGAATAATACGGTAGATAAAAAATGAATGCCATGTAACACTAAATTGCCCCTAGTGTGTGAATGTGAGTGTGAATGTTGTCTGTCTATCTGTGTTGGCCCTGCGATGAGGTGGCGACTTGTCCAGGGTGTACCCCGCCTTCCGCCCGATTGTAGCTGAGATAGGCTCCAGCGCCCCCCGCGACCCCGAAGGGACTAAGCGGTAGAAAATGGATGTATGGATGGTGTTGAAAATCACAGTAAATAGTAGGGATTAGTGTTGTCTCGATACCAATATGTTGGTACCGGTACCAATACTTTTCGGTACTTTTCGATACTTTTCTAAATAACGGGGACCACCAAAAATTGCATTATTGGCTTTATTTCAACAAAAAGTCTTAGGGTACATTAAACATATGTTTCTTATTGCAAGTTTGTCCTTAAATAAAATAGTGAACATACAAGACAACTTGTCTTTTAGTAGTGAGTAAGCAATATGCAGTAACATATTGTGTCATTTATCATTCTATTATTTTGTCAACATTATGAGGGACAAGTGGTAGAAAATTAATTATTAATCTACTTGTTCATTTACTGTTAATATCTGCTTCCTTTCTCTTTTAACATGTTCTATCTACACTTCTGATAAAATGTAATAATCACTTATTCTTCTGTTGTTTGGATGCTTTACATTAGTTTTGGATGATACCACAAATTTGGGTAACTAAGTAGTTACAGGATCATACATTGGTCATATTCAAAGTCCTCATGTGTTCAGGGACATATTTCATGAGTTTGTGAACATAAAATAAAAAAATTTTAAACGAAAAAAGATTTTGTGATGCTAAAAAATATAAATGTAATCGACGAGATACGCTCCTGTACTTGGTATCATTACAGTGGATGTTAGGTGTAGCTCCACGAATGGCGTTTGTTTACATTGTGACGGTGGTGAGCTACGGTGTGTAGTAAAGCATGATTAGCTATTCCTCGTCCTGCAGGGATGATACTTGTAAAAAACTTACGTTATTTGTCGCCATGAAGGCAAGGATTAGTGATTTAGAAGTAGCTAAGACACTGCAGACTGGGGCTGGAGGTTAGCCGTTAGCTAGCTAGCCAGGTCATAAAGCACCTCTTCCTGAGGGCGTTTCTGTGTTATAACTTCATCTTTATCGTTAGTTTTTAAGCCAAAATGCGTCCGTTCTCCCTTTTCTGTCTACACTGTGTCTGCTTGTAAGTACTCTGTGATTGTGCGCTGCCGAACATGCTGGTCTGCTCGTAAACCAGCAATGACACGAACTGACGACGACGGCGGGGGTGTGGGATGGTGTAAGACCGGTACTTTTTAGTATATATAGTACCGAATATGATTCATTAGTATTGCGGTACTATGCTAATACCGGCATACCGTACAACCCTAGTAGGGATGCAATCATTCCTCGACGCGTATTAGGGCTGTGAATCTTTGGGCACCGCACAATTCCTACGGGTAATGATTCAATTCAGAATCGATTCTCGATTCAAAACGATTCTCGATTCAAAATCCATAGTTTTTGGTAACATTGGGTGCCAGTTCTATGATTAACTACATTCTTCCATTAAATACAAAAACAGCTGTGATACATTTATTATTTGAATTAGTCTACCAAAGATTTAGTTAAAGTTAAAAAGTTAAAGTACCAATGATTGTCACACACACACTAGGTGTGGTGAAATGTGTCCTCTGCATTTGACCCATCCCCTTGTTCACCTCCTGGGAGGTGTGGGGAGCAGTGGGCAGCAGCGGTGCCGCACCCGGGAATCATTTTGGTGATTTAACCCCCAATTCCAACCCTTGATGCTGAGTGCCAAGCAAGGACGTAATGGGTCCCATTTTTATAGTCTTTGGTATGACTCGGCCGGGGTTTGAACTCACAATCTACCGATCTCAGGGCGGACACTCTAACCACCAGACCAATGAGTATAATAAAGTCAAATACAAAAAAAACAAGGCAACAAGAGAAGTATCCCACAATTCTCTTTTTTAAAGTACATTTGTACAGCAGATATGATCATCTATGTAAGGCCTGGACAATTATGTTGACTCGAGGGGCCAAATTTAGAGGAAAAAATGCATACTTGCCAACCCTCCCGGATTTTCCGGCAGACTCCCGAAATTCAGCGCCTCTCCCGAAAACCTCCCAGGACAAATTTTTTCCCGAAAATCTCCCGAAATTCAGGCGGAGCTGGAGGCCACGCCCCCTCCAGCTCCATGCGGACCTGAGTGACGTGTTGACAGCCTGTTTTCACGTCCGCTTTCTCACAATATAAACAGCTAATGATCAAGGGCGAGTTCTTGGTTTCTTATGTGGGTTTATTGTTAGGCAGTTTCATTAACGTCCTCCCAGCGCGGTAACAACACACAACAACAGCAGTAACGTTTTCGTCTACCGTAAAGCAGTTCGTCTGCTGTAAACAGCAATGCTGTGACACTTTTAAACAGGACAATACTGCCATCTACTGTACATGCATATGTGACCCACCCATAATGTGTCACATTTTTGTGTTGATTTATTTATTTTATTTTGTGGTTTGAATTCGTTTTTGGAGCTGTCATTACACATTTATCAGTATTCACATTGGTCAGTAGGGGGCAGTAGGGCGTTTCTTCCCAATTGAATGCTATCACCTGCAGACCGGAAGTGTCTTGTCATTCTGATGAGCGCGACCAGTCTGTGAACAATTGAAACGTCCTGTGTGCTTTTTCCTCCTGTATAACAGGTTAGTTTTGGTGAATCAACTCACTGAATAATATCCATGTGATCTTTATAAGTTTAAGTACGCATTCTGATGGTGGAGCCTAACTCTAAAGTGTTTGTGAGTTGTAGTTTGTATTTGTGAATGAATCCAGTGCACAGCTGCAGTAATCAATACAAAAAGGCGACGTGAGTGCGCAATGTTTATATAGGAACTTCTGATCCTAATTCAGACTCCCAAATTAGAGCTCCCGTTTTCTTATTGATTTTATAATGTATATTTGTATAATGTGTGTGTTCTGAAATAGTGACAGAGAATAGAACAAGGATGGACAATTCAACCCTTAACTCAACAATGAGTAGATGAGTGTTATGTGTGTGTATATGTGTCAATAAATGATCACTAAAATTCAAGTATTTCTTTTATTTATTTTTATATATATATATATATATATATATATATATATATATATATATATATATATATATATATATATATATATATATATATATATGTGTGTGTATGTATATGTAATAAAATAAATATATATAGCTAGAATTCACTGAAAGTCAAGTATTTCTTATATATATATATCTTAACCACGACTCCTCAACAGAAGGCATTTTGTGTGCTTAAGTTTGCGAAAACAAATGCCATTGTCACGGTGCAGCGTGCTTTTAGAACAGAATTTGGCATTGAGCCGCCTCATGGTGAGAGCATTAGACTGTGGGTTAAACAGTTTTTAAAGAGACTGGATGCTTGTGTAAAGGAAAGAGTTTTGGAAGACCTCGATGACATGACAGATCGAATAGCAGCAGCAATCAACATGGTGGATCGCGACATCCTGGGGCGCGTTGGGGAGGAATTCTCATATCGTCTTGATAGTTGTCCGTGCTGCCGGTGGTGGCCATATTGAGCACTTGTAAAGCATGAAATATGTTTGAGCTAGGTTTTTTACTATTTTCCATTTTTGAAATATCGAGTGATAATTTTGGCTTATTCTTTTTTAATCACCCTGTCTATAGATTAGGGGTGTAACGGTACACAAAAATTTCGGTTCGGTACGTACCTCGGTTTAGAGGTCACGGTTCGGTTCATTTTCGGTACAGTAAGAAAACAACAAAATATACAATTTTGGGTTATTTATTTACCACTTTGCAAAATCTTCCATCAAAAATATTTTTCTTAGTGGAATATTTGATGTGAAGTAATCGGAACCATGGATAGGTCAATAATTCATAATAACATTGATTTTGATTCAATATTATGTTTTGAGCAATGACAGTTTTAAAGAAAAACAAGAACTTTTTGCAACTTTTTCTAAATTACATTTAACCTTTAAGCTTTTTTATTTCCCTTTTGTTATGTTTTTGTTTATTTTAATAGTATTTTTAGAATGTGCCGTGGGCCTTTAAAACATTAGCTGTGTGCTGCAAATGGCCTCCGGGGCACACTTTTGACACCCCTGAGTTGAGTTTGAGTTGAGTTTGAGTTTATTTTGAACATGCAAGCATACAACGTGATACATCACAATCTCCAGTTTCTCTTTTCAACATGTTCGAAAAGGAGTAGGAAGAAGCAGAGCTTATTTAATCCTACCCCTTTTCTTTTACATAACAGTTGCTAAAACTTTTGTTCACTTCCTGTTCTCAATTTATTCACAATATACTCCATAAGTAATCACAACAAAAATAAGTAAATAAATAATAATTGGTGAAGTAAGTTACATTTCATATGTTGAGATAAGTAAGATTATTTTGTGAGTGAAAGAATGAAAGAATGGATGAGTTAAATAAATTCAGAATGTTTATCATGGTTCTTCTTCTTTGTACTTTGTAAACACTTTAAGTTTGAAGAGTTTCTTGAAGTGGATCATATTAGTACATTGTTTGATTGCTTTGCTTAATCCATCCCATAATTTAATTCCACATACTGATATACTGAAGGTCTTAAGTGTTGTACGTGCATACAAATGTTTTAAATTACATTTCTCTCTAAGATTATATTTCTCCTCTTTTTTTGAGAAGAATTGTTGTATATTCTTGGGTAGCAGGTTATAGTTTGCTTTGTGTATAATTTTAGCTGTTTGCGAATTCACTATGTCGTACAATTTCAGTATCTTTGATTCAATAAATAAATAAAGGATTTGTGTGTTCTCTATATCCAACATTATGTATTATTCTAACTGATCTTTTTTGTAACACCGTTAATGAATGAAGTGTACTTTTGTAATTATTTCCCCATATTTCTACACAGTAACTCAGATATGGTTACGCTATAGATAATAAAAAATTAAATCTGATAAATCTATGGATAAAACGCCGAGCCTGGCGACGCATGCGCGATTATCATAACTCTCTCTCTCTCTCTCTGTCTCTGCCCCCCCTCACAAATGTAACCCCTTCTTAACCCTGAACGTAGTGTAACGACCTGCTGAAGTTGATGTTGCGTTCTTGAGTGAGTGATATTCAGAATTCCCATTGTTGTGAACGTAGCACGCCTGTAAGGTGATTGGCGAAGAAGGAGGAAGCGTTGTTGTTGCGGAAATGAGGAGTGAGGATAGACGTGCGTGTGGAAGGAACGAGATAAGTTGAGCTGTGTTAGTATAGGTTGCTCAATAAAAGTTTAAAAAGAGCGTCAGATTTGGTGTCTTCTGGACGCTACAGTACATTGAAAATACACGCAACCCTAACTCAAAATGCCAGACATTTGAGGCATTTAAGGAACTCCGCCCTGACAGCTCCGCAAAAGAGGACATGTCCGGTGAAAAGAGGACGTATGTTCAGTCTATCGTAGCTCGTTAGCTGCTAGCATGCCGTGTGTTGTGCCTCGGTGTGCATTGTTTACACAACGTGCGTTACGCTACTTAATATGTCCATGTGGAAACTCGTTCGGTACACCTCCGAACCGAACTGGAACCCCCGTACCGAAACGGTTCAATACAAATACACGTACCGTTACACCCCTACTATAGATATATTGTGGCCAAACAGCTCAATTTGTGTTTCGTCTGACATCACATGGAACTTCAAAAATTGGTCTCCTCAGTTCTCAAACGTTTACTGAGTGTTGTTAAAAGGAAAGGCCATGTAACACAGTGGTAAAAAAAGCCCCTGTGCCCACTTTTTTGCAATGTGTTGCTGCCAATAAATTCTAAGTTTGACTTAGACTTCCTTTTATTGTCATTCAAATTTGAACTTTACAGTACAGATAAGAACAACATTTTGTTGCAAGCAATAAGGTGCAGATATAAATAAATAAATTACTGTACAGATAAATAGATTGCACTTTTTGATATGCATCCAGGTTTATGGATGTATGTTATATTGTCTTTATATTCCAGCGAGTTAATCCATTTTGGGGGGGAATTGAGGGGATAATTATGATGCGTTCAAGAGTCTTACGGCCTGAGGGAAGAAGCTGTTACAGAACCTGGAGGTTCTGCTTCGGAGGCTTAGTTAATGGCGAAGTTAATGATTATTTGCAACAACAAAAAAAGTTTCTCAGTGTGAACATTAAATATCTTGTCTTTGCAGTCTATTCAATTGAATAGAAGTTGAAAAGGATTTGCAAATCATCATATTATTCTGTTTGCCAACTTCACTGGTTTTGGGTTTTGTACAATTCTGATCAAAGAACCACCATTCCATGGTAGGAGTGTAACGGTACGTGTATTTGTATTGAACCGTTTCGGTACGGGGGTCATACTTGCCAACCTTGAGACCTCCGATTTCGGGAGGTGGGGAGGTGGGGGGCGTGGTCGGGGGTGGGGCAGGGGGCGTGGTTGGGGGCGTGGTTAAGAGGGGAGGAGTATATTTACAGCTAGAATTCACCAAGTCAAATATTTCATATATATATATATATATATATATTTATATATATATATATATATATGAATAAATAAGAAATACTCAAGTATTTCATATATATATATATATATATATATATATATATATATATATATATATATATATATATATATATATATATATATATCCAGGTCCAATCGCAGCTGCAGCTTGGAACTTACAAGCGTATTTCTTCATCTTACTCGTCGTCGGCGTTGCCACGGCTGTATCTTCCTCGTTCTTCTGCTTCGTCTCCTTGTTGTGTGCGCAGTTGTGCACTGCACTCTCTAAAAGCCGTAGATGTTATTGTCACATATGCATGTACAGTAGATGGCAGTATTGCATTGTTTAAGAGTGTCACAACATTGCTGTTTACGGCAGACGAACTGCTTTACTTTAGACGAAAACGTGACTGCTGTTGTTGTGTGTTGTTACCGCGCTGGGAGGACGTTAATGAAACTGCCTAACAATAAACCCACATTAGAAACCAAGGACTCGCCTTCGGTCATTCTACAGTTATAACGTGATTGGGCAGGCACGCTGTTTATATTGTGGGAAAGCGGACGTGAAAACAGGCTGTCGACACGTCACTCAGGTTCGCATGAATTTCGGGAGATTTTCGGGAGATCAATGTTATTATGAATTATTGACCTATCCAAGGTTTCGATTACTTCACATCAAATATTCCACTAAGAAAACTATTTTTGGTGGAAGATTTTGCAAATTTGGTAAATAAATAACCCAAAAACGTATATTTTGTTGTTTTCTTATTGTACCGAAAATGAACCGAACCGTGACCTCTAAACTGAGGTACGTACCGAACTGAAATGTTGAACTGAAACCCCTATTCCATGGACTTCGAAGAAGCATTCAGTGAAATGCATTTTCATACAAAGGAAACATGCAATGAGTCCTCGAGTCCCTCTATATATTTCTACCTACTGCTGCAGAAAGTCCTTCGTCATTTCGCCACATAATTGTGCTATTTACTTTATGTTCTTCTGCGCACACCTGCAACGAAGCGCGTCCATTGCCCTGGTGCGTGAATCATACATTTAGCGAGCAGACCCGGCTGTTATTTCACTCAAGTCAATTACCTCTAAAACACACAATGATGAAATCCAGGAGGTACGGGGGGCACATGCTCATTTAGAATAAAACCTCTTTGCAATTTCTTCTCCTTCTCTCTCTCCTCGCCATGCATGTCTATTGCGCTCTTTTCATTGCCCAGCTCACGTATTGAATCTGCCTGATGAAAACAGATCTCACTGCAGCACCACAATAGAATGGCTGATGCAGGAAAGATGAACCCTAATGGATTTTTTTTTTTTTTTTTTTTTTTTCCAACGTGCTCAAGATTGAATATAAGCCCCTGACCTCCAGATGTAGTGGATCCATTTCAGCAGCAGAGATATTGTTTATGGGGAACGCACACACACACACAGAGAGAGAGAGAGAGAGAGAGACGCACACACACGGAGTGCAGCAGCATCAGCACAGCCGCGAAATGAAATTATTCCATCTCACAGAGACCAAAATTAGAATTAACCCTCGTTATTTAGCCATAAATGTCCGTCATGATGATGGCGTCTCCTGTTTGAACTGCTTAATTACTCTGTTCAACAGACCGTGTCAAGGTGAGGCAGCGCTTTAATAGACATTCCTCCGCTGCACAAATGAACCTCTCTGCCACGCTTTGGTAGCTTCGCCAGGCAGACTATTTGATTTAGACCTTTCTGGTTTTAGCGGCGGAGGTTGAAAGCGCACAAGAAATGCGCAAGGAGACCTTCGCCCGAGCCCGGGTAGAAACACGGAGGCCATTTAAAAGTCTCGGAATTGCTTCATCGAGTGCTAAACAAATGCTAGTTATTACTGGATATTAGGCTGCACACATAGTCAAAGAAATGCCTCAGCGCGAATAATTCACTTTTTTTTCATCACACATTCCTGCTTTAAGAGAGGCAGCGGCGGTAACAAATAACCCGACCGCGAGCGGGAATGAGCGGGCCGATCAAGCACTGTCTCCGCGCTAAAGGTCATGACCAAAATGTGAAATGAATATGAAGATAAATGACACATGGATCCAATTCCCCGGGGAATGGAAGGAGTGGGGGTATTCCCATATTACACATAATATACGGCGTATTGTAGTTATATTTCAGATGTGTATCCTGGCATTTTCGAGGCATATGCTGACTGCTTGTGATAAAGGCTGCCATACATTCTGTGTATGTGTGTGTGTGTGTGAGAGAGATGTGTGGATCGATACTGAAATATCCATACCGCCGATACCAGATCTTTATGCTCTAATACCGATACTCAAATCAAAATATCGATACTTTAGCTCAGAGGTGTCCAAACTGTTTTCACCATGGGCCGCATACTGAAAAGTTAAAGTAAGTGGGGGCCATATATATATATATATATATATATATATATATATATATATATATATATATATATATATATATATATATATATATATATATATAATAAAATTATTATAAAATATATATTATTTTATTTTTTTAATGCTAAAACAGATATTGTGTTATCTTTGTATTATTGGTCACTGAATACTGTATGTTATTAAAAATATGTAAATCAATGTTATTATGAAAATTATGTAAAAAATAATAATAAAACCATAACCCAGTGTGGCAAAAATACTGCCTGTACGAAAATATTAAAGTTCAGTTATACATTTAATAGTGTTTATTATGGTTGTTGGAATTTTTCAAGTGAATAATATTTTATTTTTTAATTAATAAACTTTGTGTACATTTAGCATGTTTTATTTTTATTTTGAGACCTTCTAATGTTTTAGAACAGGGGTGTCTAAACTTTTTCCACCAAGTAAGGGGGGGCCACATTAATATATATATATGTATTAATATTTTTTAAATGCTAAAACAGATATTGTGTTAGCTTTGTATTATTGGTCACTAAATACTGTATGTTATTACTAATTATTAGTTAGAAAATTTTAGCTTTTCTTTCCCCCATTTAAGAATAGAATAATAAAAAGATTGTTTAACTGCATAACGCAGTGTGTCAAAAATACTGCCTGTACGGAAATATTAAAGTTCAGTTACACATTTAATAGTGTTAATTATGGTTGTTGTAATTTTTCAAGTTAATATTTTATTTTTTATTAATAACCTTTGTCTACATTTAGCATGTTTTATTTTTATATTGAGACCTTCTAATGTTTTAGAGCAGGGGTGTCTAAACGTTTTCCACCAAGGGCCGCATACTGAAAAGTCAAAGTAAGTAGGGGCCATATTGATATTGTTTTCATAAAAAAAAAAAAAAAATGCTAAAACAGATATTGTGTTAGCTTTGTATCATTTGTCACTGAATACTGTATGTTATTATTAATTATTAGTTAGAACATTTCAGCTTTTTCTTATTTTTTGCTCTTTTTTCTTACATTTTTACAGTTTTTTTCCCCATGTAAGAATAGAATAAAAAATAATAATAAAACAATTGTTTAACTGCATAACCCAGTGTGGCAAAAATACTGCCTGTATGAAAATATTAAAGTTCAGTTACACATTTAATAGTGTTTATTATGGTTGTTGTAATTTTTCAAGTTATTAATATTTAATTTTTAAATTTATAAACTTTGCATGTTTTATTTGTATTTTGAAATCTTCTAATGTTTTAGAACAGGGGTGTCTAAACGTTTTCCACCAAGGCCCGTATACTGAAAAGTCAAAGTAAGTGGGGGCCATATTGATATTGTTTTCATTAAAAAAAACAAAAAACTAAAACAGATATTGTGTTATCTATGTATTGTTGCTCACTAAATACTGTTTGTTATTATTAATTATTAGTTAGAACATTTCAGCTTTTTCCAATTTTTTTTAAAATAGTTGCTGGTTTTTTTCCCACTTGTAAGAATAGAATAAATAATAATAATACAATTGTTTAACTGCATAACCCAGTGTGTCAAAAATACTGCCTGTACAGAAATATTAAAGTTCAGTTACACATTTATTACTGTTTATTATGGTTGTTGTAATTTTTCAAGTTAATAATATATTTTTTGAATTAATAAACATTGTCTATAATTAGCATGTTGTATTTTTCTTTTGAGACCTTCTAAACGTTTTCCACCAAGGGCCGCATACTGAAAAGTCAAACATGGGGTGGGGGCTTTTTGATATTTTATATATATGTGTGTATATATATATATATATGTATGTATGTATGTATGTATGTATGTATGTATGTATGTGTATATATATATGTATATATATATGTATGTATATATATATATATATATATATATATATATATATATATATATGTATACATACAGGCGGCATGGCGTAGTGGGTAGAGCAACCGTGCCAGAAACCTGAGGGTTGCAGGTTCGCTCCCCGCCTCTTACCATCCAAAAAAAAAAAAAATCGCTGCCGTTGTGTCCTTGGGCAGGACACTTCACCCTTTGCCCCCGGTGCCACTCACACCGGTGAATTGAATGATGAATGATAGGTGGTGGTCGGAGGGGCCGTTGGCGCAAATTGCAGCCACGCTTCCGTCAGTCTACCCCAGGGCAGCTGTGGCTATGAAAGTAGCTTACCACCACCAGGTGTGAATGAATGATGGGTTCTACATGTAAAGCGACTTTGGGTACTTAGAAAAGCGCTATATAAATCCCAGTTATTATTATTATACATGTGTATATATATTTATATATATATACTGTATATATATATATATATATATATATATATATATATATATATATATATATATATATATATATATATGTATATATATATATATATACTGTATATGTAAAGACAAAACTTAGTGTTATATGTGGCTAAGTATATTGTTATTAGTTTCAAAATGTCAGCTTTTTGTCATTTAAAACATTTTTTTAGATACATGTTATTGGAAAATATGCAACTTTTTTAACTTTAGCAAACACGTTCGTTATATGTGCACAAAGTATTGAAATTCAAATTTTACTTGGTATCAAATCGGAAAGAAAATCAGCGGTATTTTAAAAGGCGTACAGTGTGGAGAGGATCCTCTTTTCTTTTCATTAACAGACCGCCCACTATAAACAATTTGATCCAAGCCAATAAACTGATAGAGAAGTATCAAGTGTCGCCACATTTGATTGTTATCGTGAGGATACTTGAGGGAATTTGGTTTGTTTTACTCTCCTAGCTTCACACGTAAAGGTAAAAATCCAACATTTGCTCTTGAAAGTGGCTCAAAAATCAGAGGTTGATGTACTGTCCAATGCACAACGAGACGGCAAAGATGAAGGAAAACTGCCAAAACTCCACAAACACAAACATGTTTCACAAACTCAAAAAAATCTTCCACAAACACAAAAAAGGATTTGCAAGTAGAACAAATTTTGAATCGTTCTGGCACGTTTTTTCCCCCCACTGTTTGTTACACACGCGCAATTTTTGGTTTCTCACTGGCAGCAACTGTAGTTTGCACTCTTCAACAACAGGTAGTGCTGCTGACTCAATTTAAGGCAGACGGAGCAACTGATCTGCAATAGTCCATCAACCAATAATAAGAGAAGAAGAAGAAGTAGTGACAACAGTCACGACACAATCAGCAGTTATGATCGTGCCCCCTATCACCATGTTTTTCTTTTTTGTAATTTTTATTTAACAAACAATGTCATATTACGTACAAAACAAAACACAGCGTCTTTTTGTGTCGTACTCGCCAGTTCCGGGTCCTAAATGGCTGTCAAAGTGTACCAACTTTTCGGATTACATCCTCAGCCATCTACTTTCCAGGTGAGAGACATGATTTTTGATCGACAATAAACTTCGAGGAAACAGCAGACCACTCGATGATGTAAACATAGGGACACACGGAAGTGATCACGTCGCCGCTATAAATAGTCCGTCTGCGTTAGCGCTGATAATAACAATATAACTAATTAGAGGTGGGGGAAACAATCGATTTTTAGATGCATCGCAATTCGGACATGGACGATAATAGAATTGATCAGGAAATGTCAATAATCGATAACCACTGCATTTATTGTAAATACATCCTCTAATATCAAGCACTAATGGTCCAGTTTTGCCCACATTTTCATTAATTTAATAAATGTGGGAATTCATTTTACTGCTTCTTATTCCAAATAAAGATTTTTTTTTTTTTAAGTTGCAAGTAATTATCCCTTATTCAGTGAAACTGCATTAATATACATCAATTAAAAATGCATCAATAATCGATTTTTAATCGAATCATAGCTCCTGAATAGAATATGGAATCGAATCGTGAGGTGGCCAAAGATTCTCACCTGTATCACTAATATTGTTGTTAATATTCAAGTCACCAAATGTAAATGGAGTATTGTGGTCACATTTTGAAAGGTTATTTGTCAGATTTGTAAACGCGGAATAGTGGAGCTCCCATTGACTCCGCTTACGTTTATTTACGTTTATTTAACAGTTAGAATGCATTAAAAAAAAAGTGTGTATATATATATATATATATATATATATATATAT
>NC_084550.2:54590000-54617500 GCF_033978685.3 Nerophis lumbriciformis | reverse complement strand
TGGTACCGGGCCGCACAAGAAAAAAAATAAATAAATAAATACAAATAAAATATTTATATATTTTTTTTAATTAAATCAACATAAAAAAACACAAAATACACTTACAATTAGTGCACCAACCCAAAAAACCTCCCTCCCCCATTCACACAAAAAGGTTGTTTCTATTTTTTTACATTTTTATTTTTGTCATAAAAAAATACAATCATGCATGCTTACGGACTGTATCCCTGCAGACTGTATTGATCTATATTGATATATAATGTAGGAACCAGAAATATTAATACAAACCCCGTTTCTATATGAGTTGGGAAATTGTGTTAGATGTAAATATAAACGGAATACAATGATTTGCAAATCATTTTCAACCCATATTCAGTTGAATATGCTACAAAGACAACATATTTGATGTTCAAACTGATAAACATTTTTTTTTTTTTGCAAATAATCATTAACTTTAGAATTTGATGCCAGCAACACGTGATAAAGAAGTTGGGAAAGGTGGCAATAAATACTGATAAAGTTGAGGAATGCTCATCAAACACTTATTTGGAACATCCCACAGGTGTGCAGGCTAATTGGGAACAGGTGGGTGCCATGACTGGGTATAAAAACAGCTTCCCAAAAAATGCTCAGTCTTTCACAAGAAAGGATGGGGCGAGGGTCACCACTTTGTCCACAACTGCGTGAGCAAATAGTCAAACAGTTTAAGAACAACATTTCTCAAAGTGCAATTGCAATAAATTTAGGGATTTCAACATCTACGGTCCATAATATCATCAAAAGGTTCAGAGAATCTGGAGAAATCACTCCACGTAAGCGGCATTGCCGGAAACCAACATTGAATGACCGTGACCTTCGATCCCTCAGACGACACCGTATCAAAAACCGACATCAATCTCTAAAGGATATCACCACATGGGCACAGAACACTTCAGAAAACCACTGTCACTAAATACAGTTGGTCGCTACATCTGTAAGTGCAAGTTAAAGCTCTACTATGCAAAGCGAAAGCCATTTATTAAAAACATCCAGAAACGCCGCCGGCTTCTCTGGGCCCGAGATCATCTAAGATGCACTCATGCAAAGTGGAAAAGTGTTCTGTGGTCTGACGAGTCCACATTTCAAATTGTTTTTGGAAATATTCGACATCGTGTCATCCGAACCAAAGGGGAAGCGAACCATCCAGACTGTTATTGACGCAAAGTTGAAAAGCCAGCATCTGTGATGGTATGGGGGTGTATTAGTGCCCAAGGCATGGGTAACTTACACATCTGTGAAGGCACCATTAATGCTGAAAGGTACATACAGGTTTTGGAACAACATATGCTGCCATCTAAGCGCCGTCTTTTTCATGGACGCCCCTGCTTATTTCAGCAAGACAATGCAAAGCCACATTCAGCACGTGTCACAACAGCGTGGCTTTGTAAAAAAAGAGTGCGGGTACTATCCTGGCCCACCTGCAGTCCAGACCTGTCTCCCATCGAAAATGTGTGGCGCATTATGAAGCGTAAAATACGACAGCGGCGACCCCGGACTGTTGAATGACTGAAGCTCTACATAAAACAAGAATGGGAAAGAATTCCACTTTCAAAGCTTCAACAATTAGTTTCCTCAGTTCCCAATCGTTTGAGTGTTGTTAAAAGAAAAGGTGATGTAACACAGTGGTCAACATGCCCTTTCCCAACTACTTCGGCAGGTGTTGCAGCCATGAAATTCTAAGTTTATTATTATTTGCAAAAAAAAAAAAAAGTTAATGAGTTTGAACATCAAATATCTTGTCTTTGTGGTGCATTCAATTGAATATGGGTTGAAAAGGATTTGCAAATCATTGTATTCCGTTTATATTTACATCTAACACAATTTCCCAACTCATATGGAAACGGGGTTTGTATTAATATTTCTGGTTCTTACATTATATATCAATATAGATCAATACAGTCTGCAGGGATACAGTCCGTAAGCATGCATGATTGTATTTTTTTATGACAAAAATAAAAATGTAAAAAAATACCATAACCCCCCCCTGGTCTGTGGGACAAATTTTCAAGCGTTGAGCGATCCGCAGTTACAAAAAGGTTGGTGACCACTCATATAGAGGATCTTTGACTAGTGTTTTTGCAGATTCCTAAAAAAAAAACATCAGAAAACTCCTGTGAAATAGACAATCTTTCACAAGCAATTTTTCTGTAGATTCCTAAAAACAGCAAAGCACTCTTGTCATATAGAGGATCTATGACTAGTGTTTTTGCAGATTCCTAAAAAAAAAAACCATCATAAAACTGTGGAATAGACAATCTTTCACAATTAATTCCTAAAAACAGCAAAGCAATCTTGTCATATAGAGGATCTGTGACTAGTGTTTTTGAAGATTCCTTAAAAAAAAAAAAACACATCAGAAAACCCCTGTGAAATAGACGATCTTTCACAAGCAACGTAGCAGTTGATTCCTAAAAAGAGCAAAGCACTCTTGTCATATAGAGGATTTTTGACTAGTGTTTTTTGCAGATTCCTAAAAATCCCAGCAAAAAACTCCTGTTGAATCATTACTGTTATGTAGAGGATCTTGGACGAGTGTTTTTGCAGATCCCTAAAAAAATAATAATTATAAAACTCCTGTGAAACAGACAATCTTTCACAAGCAATTTTGCCGTAGACTCCTAAAAACAGTAAAAAGAGGATCTTTGACTAGTGTTAGTGCAGATTCCTAAAAAAACCCATCAGAAAACTCCTGTGAAATATACAATCTTTCACAAACAAGTCCTAAAGACAAGCAAAGCATTCTTGTCATATAGAGGATCTTTGACTAGTGTTTTTGCAGATTCCTAAAAAAAACAAAACATCAGAAAACTCCTGTGAAATAGACAATCTTTCACAAGCAATTTTGCTGTAGATTCCTAAAAACAGTAACACACGCTTGTCATATAGAGGATCTATGACTAGTGTTTTTGCAGATTCATAAAAATCCCAGCAGAAAACTCCTGTAGAATCATTACTGACATATAGAGGATCTTTGACTAGTGTTTTTGAAGATTCCTAAAAAAAAACATCAGAGAACCCTCTGTGAAATAGACGATCTTTCACAAGCAACGTAGCAGTTGATTCCTAAAAAGAGCAAAGCACTCTTGTCATATAGAGGATCTTTGACTAGTGTTTTTTGCGGATTCCTAAAAATCCCAGCAGAAAACTCCTGTTGAATCATTACTGTTATATAGAGGATCTTTGACTAGTGTTTTTGCAGATCCCTAAAAAAATAATAATCATAAAACTCCTGTGAAATAGACAATCTTTCACAAGCAATTTTGCTGTAGACTCCTAAAAACAGCAAAGCACTCCTTTCAAAAAGAGAATCTTTGACTAGTGTTAGTGCAGATTCCTAAAAAAAACCATCAGAAAACTCCTGTGAAATAGACAATCTTTCACAAGCAATTCCTATAGACAAGCAAAGCACTCTTGTCATATAGAGGATCTTTGACTAATGTTTTTGCAGATTCATAAAAAAAACAAAAAACATGAGAAAACTCCTGTGAAATAGACAATCTTTCACAAGCAATTTTGCCGTAGATTCCTAAAAAGAGTAACACACTCTTGTCATATAGAGGATCTATGACTAGTGTTTTGCAGATTCATAAAAATAAAAAAAATCCTAAAACTCCTGTGAAATAGACAATCTTTCACAAGCAATTTTGCCGTAAACTCCTAAAAACAGCAAAGCACTCCTTTCATATAGAGGATCTCTTACTAGTGTCTTTGCAGAGTCCTAAAAAAAACTATCATAAAACTCCTGTGAAATAGACAATCTTTCACAAGCAATTCCTAAAAACAGCAAAGCACTCTTGTCATATAGAAGATCTTTGACTAGTGTTTTTGCAGATTCCTAAAAAAAAAAACATCAGAAAACTCCTGTGAAATAGACAATCTTTCACAAGCAATTCCTAAAAACAGCAAAGCATTCTTGTCATATAGATGATCTTTGACTAGTGTTTTTGCAGATTCCTAAAAAAACCCATCATAAAACTCCTGTGAAATAGACAATCTTTCACAATCAATTCCTAAAAACAGCAAAGCACTCTTGTCATTTAGAGGATCTTTGACTAGTATTTTTGCAGATTCCTAAAAAAAACAAAAAAACATCATACAACTGTGAAATAGACAATCTTTCACAAGCAATTCCTAAAAACAGCAAAGCACTCTTGTCATATAGAAGATCTTTGACTAGTGTTTTTGCAGATTCCTAAAAAAAAACATCATAAAACTCCTGTGAAATAGACAATCTTTCACAATCAATTCCTAAAAACAGCAAAGCACTCTTGTCATATAGAGGATCTTTGACTAGTGTTTTTGCAGATTCCTAAAAAAAAACACATCAGAAAACTCCTGTGAAATAGACGATCTTTCACAAGCAATTTTGCTGTAAATTCATTAAAACACAAAGCAATTCTGTCAAATAGAGGATCTTTGACTCGTGTAAACATAGTGCTTATTTATGTTAAATTATGAGTTGCTCATTTTATTATTTATTTGATTTATTGGATTTACATGATGTCTTATGTGCTTTGGTATTGTGCACTAGTAATGTACTAATATGGCCCTTTGAGGAATTTAGTAGAATTTTCCTTCTTCTGAGGACCTGTCATTCATCCAGACTTAACAGATCGCTGCACTTCTCCCGACTGTTTCAAACCCTGTTTTGTTTCATTCGTCACAAAAAAAGAGAGCAAAAAAAGCACCCTATTTGAGCGCTAACACAGCACGTCCAATCAGATCACGGCGCTACAAAGAGACTGGGAGGAAAAATTGCCAGCGGAGTCAACAGGGAACGAAAAGCAATCTCGGCTGAGACGACGCCCATTGTAATGACCGTGTCAAATTAATCATCACAAATAATATTCCGGTGTCAACCATTCAAGGGTTTTTAATAGAATTTTTATGATTCATGTCGAGCCGTATACATCAAACAGTCAGCGGCGCAACATCTCTGAAATCAATTCAATATCATCTTTGTGTAGGCTGTCATCCTCGCCCGCAGAGCGGTCATTTATCTCTCAAACAGATACTTTTAGAGAATAAGGGAAGATGGAGCACAGGCAAGAGAATGTGCTTCTTGTTTCTCGTCAAGGTGAGGGCACTGTTGTGCACACCAGCAATAGCACTTTCTGGTAACACTTTAGTATGAGGAACATATTCAAAGTAACAAAGACTTAATTTGGAGTTATTTGGACACTAGGGGAACAGATAAGGGTTAGGGTTACTAATAAGCAATAATTCTGAGGTTATTGAGGGGAGACTCCTAGTTAATGGCTTACTGGTTGTATAATAAGGCCATGCAGAATTAGACTTAGACTTAGACAAACTTTAATGATCCACAAGGGAAATTGTTCCACACAGTAGCTCAGTTACAAAGGATGGAAAGTGTAAGGATGTAAGGACAATGCAGGTATAAAATAGACTAAAAATGTACCATAGTAGCAATATAAAATATAACATATATGTAATATTTACATAATATATGTGCAGTATATGATATATACTGATATATTATATTATATGTTTATATCAGTGGTTCTTAACTTACTTTTTCTTTTTTAAAAGACATGTTAGAATTGTGCCATGACTAGGGAAGGTTGTTTGGATTGGGTCATATAAGTGAATGCCGTGTTACATGTTCGAATTGTGCTGTTTTGGGTGGGCCAGGCAACAACTAAATGGATTTTAAGTCATTTCAATGAGCGACATTGATTCAATTGTTTTGAGTCGAAAGCACCATAACAGAACCAATTACACTCGGAAGTTGAGGTACTGCCGTACTTATTTAGGCGTAATGTTTAGCTGTTTGCAATAATTTATTTAAAGATCCTCTATATGACAAGAGTGCTTTGCTGTTTTGAGGAATCTCCCTAAAAATGCTGGTGTAAAATACATTCAGTTTTCTTTTCTTTTTCTTTTTTAAATACCCACAAAGTTAAGTGAGAAGGTTTTGTTGTGTGACCATGTGTGTTGACTTTTTGTGTTGTTGTTTTTTTTCTTTTCCGCCATGACTAGGGAAGGTTGTTTGGATTGGGTCATATAAGTATTTGCTGTGCCGAGTTTAATTCCAAGTACAAATTGTGGTCATTGACCTGATTTACTCATGTTGTCCTCCAGATGGTGGAAAAGTTAGAATTAAATTAAATTTTTTAAATCCCTTGCAGGCCAAACCCGCAAGCTGTAGTTTGGACAACACATTATTATTACATTACTTCATAAAACTACCATAGTTGTTTAAAGTACCTATACGGTATTCTTTTTACACACATTGTTTTTTATACTTAAAGTTATTTTTTCTTTTTTAAAAGACATGTTGCATGTTAGAATTGTGCTGTTTTGGGTGGGCCCGGCAACAATTAAATAGATATTAAGTCATTTCAATGAGTGACATTGATTTAATTGTTTTGAGTCGAAAGCACCATAACAGAACCAATTACACTCGGAAATTGAGGTACTACTGTACTTTTTTAGGAGTAATGTTTAGCCGTCTGCAATAATTTAGTTAAAGATCCTCTATACGTCAAGAGTGCTTTGCTGTTTTTAGGAATCTCCCTAAAAATGCTGGTGTAAAATACAATTTTTGACATTTTACTTTTTTTTCTCCTTTTTGTTTTATACATATCCACAAGGTTAAGCGAGCAGGTTTTGTTATGTGTGACCATGTGTGTTGACTTTTTGTGTTGGTTGATTTTTTTTCTCTCTCGCCATGACTAGGGAAGGTTGTTTGGATTGGGTCATATACGTGATTTCAATGAGCGACATTGATTCGATTGTTTTGAGTCGAAAGCACCATAACAGAACCAATTACACTCGGAAGTTGAGGTACTACTGTACTTTTTTAGGAGTAATGTTTAGTCGTCTGCAATAATTTAGTTAAAGATCCTCTATACGACAAGAGTGCTTTGCTGTTTTTAGGAATCTCCCTAAAAATGCTGGTGTAAAATACATTGACATTTTACTTTTTTTTTTTTTTTTTTATAAATATCCACAACGTTAAGCGAGCAGGTTTTGTTATGTGTGACCATGTGTGTTGACTTTTTGTGTTGGTTGATTTTTTTTTCTTCCGCCATGACTAGGGAAGGTTGTTTGGATTGGGTCATATACGTGATTTCAATGAGCGACATTGATTCAATTGTTTTGAGTCGAAAGCTCCATATCAGAGCCAATTACACTCGGAAGTTGAGGTACTACTGTACTTTTTTAGGAGTAATGTTTAGCCGTCTGCAATAATTTAGTTAAAAATCCTCTATACGACAAGAGTGCTTTGCTGTTTTTAGGAATCTCTCTAAAAATGCTGGTGTAAAATACATTATTTGACATTTGACATATTTTTTTTATATATATAAATATCCACAAGGTTAAGCGAGCAGGTTTTGTTATGTGTGACCATGTGTGTTGACTTTTTGTGTTGGTTGATTTTTTTTTCTCTCGCCATGATTAGGGAAGGTTGTTTGGATTGGGTCATATAAGTGATTTCAATGAGTGACATTGATTCAATTGTTTTGAGTCGAAAGCACCATAACAGAACCAATTACACTCGGAAGTACTGTACTTTTTTAGGAGTAATGTTTAGCCATCTGCAATAATTTAGTTAAAGATCCTCTATACGACAAGAGTGCTTTGCTGTTTTTAGGAATCTCCCTAAAAATGCTGGTGTAAAATACATTGACATTTTACTTTATTTTTTTATAAATATCCACAAGGTTAAGCGAGCAGGTTTTGTTATGTGTGACCATGTGTGTTGACTTTTTGTGTTGGTTGATTTTTTTTTCTCTCGCCATGACTAGGGAAGGTTGTTTGGATTGGGTCATTTAAATGATTTCAATGAGCGACATTGATTCAATTGTTTTGAGTCGAAAGCACCATAACAGAACCAATTACACTCTTTTACACTTTTTTAGGTGTAATGTTTAGCAATAATTTTCGTCAATAACCGAACCCTACAAAAACCGGGGCTTGTATATTATGGAGCCATGCTAGTCTATCCAAGCATGAGTGTACAGTATTACATCCTATAGGAACATTCTGCAGTATGCATTAGCTAGAGTGCACATTAGAATGCAATAAAAAGTAGAGGCATGAATGATTTATCCGGCCACAATCCACCCGGAAACATCCGTGCCTTTTACATTGTATCATCAAGGGCAAGAGTTGCCTTCACACTTGTCTTCATCCAAAGCAGGAAAAGATCGCTGTCCTTCGTGGACACATGTTTAGACATGCAGCGAGTCAAAGATGGCAACCGTCATTAGGACGAGAAGCACAATGGCCACGCTGAGGGACAAGCTGCGCAAACAATGGCCGCAATGTTTACGGCGGACAATCCGGTTTCCTTCCAACAATTATGAGGGAAATTGAATCTCAGGAAATGTTCGTTTTCTCGTCCATTAGACCAAACAATAACACCGGCCAGTCCCGAAGGTCTTACAGAAAGCAAAACATCTGTTTTCAAAAAGGACAAAATGAATGTCAACTTTCCGGCGGGTCGTGGCATGGAATGGAACGAATGGTGACCACGGTTGCTCTTTCCTCATTAAAGCCCGACATGGAGGGGGATAAAAGTGGCCCGGCAATAAAACCTGCTTTATTGTGCTCAAATTAAAAGCAGCATCCCCTCTCAGATTTATCGAAAGGACGTCGGATGGATGGAAAATGTGATGGCAGCAATAAGAAGAAAGTGGGTAACACTTTAGTATGGGGAACATATTCACCATTAATTAGTTGCTTAGTAACATGCAAATTAAAAACATATTGGCTCTTAATTAGTTCTTATTAAAGGCCTACTGAAATGCGATTTTGTTATTTAAACGGGGATAGCAGGTCCATTCTATGTGTCATACTTGATCATTTCGCGATATTGCCATATTTTTGCTAAAAGGATTTAGTAGAGAACATCGACGATAAAGTTCGCAACTTTTGGTCGCTGATAAAATAGCCTTGTCTGTACCGGAAGTAGCAGACGAGTAGCGTGACGTCACAGGTTGTGGAGCTCCTCACATCTGCACATTGTTCACAATCATGGCCACCAGCAGCGAGAGTGATTCGGACCGAGAAAGCGACGATTTCCCCATTAATTTGAGCAAGGATGAAAGATTCGTGGATGAGGAAAGTGAGAGTGAAGGACTAGAGGGCAGTGGGAGTGATTCAGGTAGGGAAGATCCTGTGAGAGGCGGGTGGGACCTGATATTCAGCTGGGAATGACTAAAACAGTAAATAAACACAAGACATGTATATACTCTATTAGCCACAACACAACCAGGCTTATATTTAATATGCCACAAATTAATCCCGCATAACAAACACCTCCCCCCTCCCGTCCATATAACCCGCCAATACAACTCAAACACCTGCACAACACACTCAATCCCACAGCCCAAAGTACCGTTCACCTCCCCAAAGTTCATACAGCACATATATTTCCCCAAAGTCCCCAAAGTTACGTACGTGACATGCACATAGCGGCACGCACGTACGGGCAAGCGATCAAATGTTTGGAAGCGTACTTACGGTACCGTGTCTGCGTATCCAACTCAAAGTCCTCCTGGTAAGAGTCTCTGTTGTCCCAGTTCTCCACAGGCCAATGGTAAAGCTTGACTGTCATCTTCCGGGAATGTTAACAATGAAACACCGGCTGTGTTATCCGGCCCACCAGTCAAGGGGTGCATTCTACGGCGGGGGTGCGTTATCCGGCACAACACCTGCCGCAATACACCGCTTTCCACCTACAGCTTTCTTCTTTGCTGTCTCCATTGTTCATCGAACAAATTGCGAAAGATCCACCAACACAGATGTCCAGAATACTGTGGAATTTTGCGATGAAAACAGACGACTTAATAGCTGGCCACCATGCTGTCCCAAAATGTCCTCTACAATCCGTGATGTCACGCGCAGGCGTCATCTTACCGAGACGTTTTCAGCAGGATATTTCGCGCAAAATTTAAAATTGCACTTTAGTAAGCTAACCCGGCCGTATTGGCATGTGTTGCAATGTTAAGATTTCATCATTGATGTATAAACTATCAGACTGCGTGGTCGGTAGTAGTGGGTTTCAGTAGGCCTTTAAGTACTTATTAATGCCTTATTGCTATTGCTATGCTGTAATATACTGTAATATTGTACATGGTAATTGTTATATATTGTATATATATATGATATAAACCAGTGGTTCTTAACCTTGTTGGAGGTACCGAACCCCACCACTTTCATATGCGCATTCACCGAACCCTTCTTTAGTGAAAAATAAAGTTTTTTTTAAGTTATATGTTTTTTTTTAAGTTATATGTTTTTGGTAACACTTTAGTATGGGGAACCTATTCTAAGTAACAAAGACTTAATTTAGAGTTATTTGGACACTATGGGGAGCATATTCTAAGTAATAAAGACTTAATTTAGTGTTATTTGGTTAGGGTTAGGGTCAGGGTTAGGGTTATAACAAGGCCATGCCGAATAAGGCATTAATAAGTACTTAATAATGACTAATTAAGAGCCAATATGTGTGTTTCGACCTCCGCCGAACCCCTGAGGTTCGATCGAACTTTTAGTTTAAAAAAATGTGTGTAAAAACAAGACTCTATAGGTACTGTAAACAACTACGGTAGTTTTATGAAGTAATGTAATAATAATGTAAAGCAGGGATGTCCGAACTACAGCTCGCAGGGATCTTCAGTTTGGCCAGCAAGACGTGTTTTTAAAATGTAATTTAACTAACTTTTCCACCATCTGGAGGGCAACATGAGTAAATCAGGTGAATGACCACAATCTGTACTTCATTTACTTATATAACCCAATCCAAACAACCTTCCCTAGTCATGGAGAAAAAAAACAAAAAAACACACATGGTCACACATAACAAAACCTGCTCGCTGAACTTCGTGGATATTTAAAAAAAAATATCCAAGCAACATAAAAAAAATAAAATTACACCCATTACAATGTATAATGCGAACAATTTCAAACACTCTCATGTTTGGCGCATTTTAGCTGCTTGATATTTCTAATTGATTACAAAACTTTAAGAAGGTCGCTCAATAAATGACGCTAGCAACAGCCGGTAAGCAAGCAAGCCCAAAACATTGATGTTTCATTGAGAATATAGAACAATACACACGGCGCTCATAAATCTGTCAAAATGTTTTAGTACAACTTTGGGAAGCTATGAAGCCTCACCGCTTGATGGATTGTCGGCTTACGGCTACCCTAGTCAGACGTACCATGCTTCAACATACGGGTATTATTATGTTGTGTGTAGAAGCACACCAAAATGGCACCTATTAGGAGACATATTATCTGGCATTTTGTTTTGCATTATTTTGCAAAACCAACTTTTCTTACCTATCGGTACCTGCGGATGATAATTTGGGATCTGCATAAGTCCCGACAATTTGCTTCTTTTTGAGAAGAGCTGAGTCGCTAAAAAAATCTGATTCCTCGCTAAAAGTTGGCTACCGATCCCTTCTGCTGCGTCTTCTTATTCTCTGGCGCACAAAGTATTACTGAAAAAGCCTGTCATGATCAAGGTTTTAGTGGTCAGTCACTTCATTAAAAATGTGTTAAATGTATGTTTTCCTGCACAGTATTATTCCAAGATGTCGTGTTTCTGCACAGTTTGCCCATACGAGGTAAACTGTGGAACATTATTTGTGCAGTTTTAGCTGAGCTGGCATGTAACATTTTAATTAAGAGCCACATCTCCGGACTGTAACAGTAACATAGCAGCACACCTTGCATTGGAGGGGAAACAGATGAAGAGACAGTTGGCGTGGGACTGAGAGACAGGAAATATCATTGACTGGGGAACGTTCCAACTTGTCTTTTATTTTGGCACACATCTAATCTTCCCCTCTGTAGCGCTGCCTGCGCAGTCAAGGCCTTCTGGAGATGGTATTGACTGTAGCTAATGGCTCATTAGCTGCACATTCGCTTTCTTATTAGATTATTCTTAGGATGCTTGCATTCACGACCTAACCCAGTTAAGCCGTATAGCAATAGTTCTATAAGGTGGTATTTATAATAATAATAATAATAATAATAATAATAAATTGTATTTGTGAAAGCACTTTACATTGAACAAACAACCTCAACGTGTTACAGTGCATTTAAAAAACAACAACCCTAGAACCACAAATAGCTGCCCCCAACAAGTAAAATAAATAGTAAAAAAAAAATTAAAAAAAATAGAACTAGCACACATATATCTAAAAAAAGGCTTTTTTTTAAAAAAAGAATAATTTTTAAGCCTTTTTTTTTTAAAGCATTCACAGTCTGTGGTGCCCTCAGGTGGTCAGGGAGAGCGTTCCACAGACTGGGAGCGGCGGAGCAGAAATCCCGGTTTATGATCGTAATATACAAAACTTTACCCTTGAAAATATGGAAAACAACAGAGCAATTGTGTTTTATAAGAGGTCTTTGACTAGCATTTTTGCAGTATATCCTTAAAAGAGCTGTGGTCTCCAGGATCGTTGACTACTGCTTCTGCTGCAGAGCACTGCTTTATAAAGGATCTTTGACTGACATTTTTACAATAGATCCTTAAAAACAAAATAGTACACCTGTCAATTAGAGGATCTTTGACTACTGTTTTTACAGTGCACTCTTAAAAACAGCACAGCACTCTGTCATAGTTAGGGTCATTGACTAGCACTAGCACCAAACTGCTCATGTCATATAGGGGATCTTTGTTTTTTTAAGTTGGTTGTTACACACAGTAGAAGTCTTCTGTTACATAGGAGATCTTTGATTAGTATTTTTTTTCAGTAGAGCTTTAAAAACAATAGAGCAATCCTGTTATATTGAGGGTCTTTTGCAGTAGATCTATATAAAGGATCTTTGACTCATGTTCTTGTAGATGATCTTTAAAAACAAAAGTGTTCCTGTATATAGAGAATGTTTAACCACCGTTGATGCAGTCGATGATTAAAAACAGCAGAGTTCTCCTTTAACATAGGGGATCTTTGACCATTATTTTCGCAGTGAAGCCTTAGAAATAGCAGATTCTCTAGGACCAGGACATTAAATCGGTTGCAACTTGACTGTTCAGTTTTTCTTCAGACAAACCCAACGGTCCAGTTGCGATCGATTGAATGTCCTGAGTAAATAAGTTCCCCTTTATAAACACTGTTACAGAGGATCTTTGACTAGTATTTTTGCAATAAACACTAGAGTGATACTGTCATATAAAGGATCTTTCACTAGTATTTTTGCATAAAACATCAAAGTGATCCTGTCTCATAGAGAGGATCTTTGTCTTGTATTGTCACTTAAAACAGCAGTGATCCTGTCTTATTGAGGATCTTTGACGAGTATTTTTGCAGTCAAGCCTTAAAAACACCAGATTGCTCCCGTCATACAGAGGATCTTTGACTAGTATTTTTGCATTAAACACTAGAGTGATCCTGTCATATGATCTTTCACTAGATTTTTTGCATAAAACAGCAGAGTGATCCTGTCTCATAGAGAGGATCTTTGTCTTGTATTTTCGCTTAAAACAGCAGTGATCCTGTCTGATTGAGGATCTTTGACAAGTATTTTTGCAGTGAATCCTTAAACACCAGATCGCTCCTGTCATATAGAGGATCTTTAACTGGTATTTTTGCATTAAACACTAGAGTGATCCTGTCATGTGGAGGATCTTTCACTGGTATTTTTGCATTAAACAGCAGAGTGATCCTGTCTCATAGAGAGGATCTTTGTTTTGTATTGTCACTTAAAACAGCAGTTATCCTGTCTGATTGAGGATCTTTGACAAGTATTTTTGCAGTCAATCCTTGAAAACACCAGATCGCTCCTGTCATTTGGAGGATCTTTGACTAGTATTTTTGCATGAAACAGCAGAGTGATCCTGTCTCATAGAGAATATCTTTGTCTGTCATTGTCACTTAAAACAGCAGTGATTCTGTCTTATTGAGGATCTTTCACTAGTATTTTTGCATACAACAGCAGAGTGACCCTGTCTCATAGAGATAATCTTTGTCTGTCATTGTCACTTAAAACAGCAGTTATCCTGTCTGATTGAGGATCTTTGACTAGTATTTTTGCATTCAATCCTTGAAAACACCAGATCGCTCCTGTCATTTGGAGGATCTTTGACTAGTATTTTTACTCACTAGAGTGATCCTGTCATATAAATGATCTTTCAGTTGTAGTTTTGCATAAAACAGCAGAGTGATCCTGTCTCATAGAGAGGATCTCTGTCTAGTATTGTCACTTAAAACAGCCGTGATCCTGTCTGATTGAGGATCTTTGACGAGTATTTTTGCAGTCAATCCTTGAAAACACTAAATCACTCCTGTCTAATAGAGGATCTTTGACTAGTATTTTTGCATTAAACACTAGAGGGATCCTGTCATATAAAGGATCTTTTACTAGTATTTTTGCATACAATTGCAGAGTGATCCTGTCTGATAGAGAGGATCTTTGTCTAGTATGTTTTGCTTAAAACTGCAGTGATCCTGTCTTATTGAGGGTCTTTGACGAGTATATTTGTAGTCAATCTTTGAAAACACCAGATCGCTCCTGTCATATCGAGGATCTTTGACTAGTATTTGTGCATTAAACACTTGAATGATCCAGTCGTGTAACGGATTATTCACTAGTATGTTTGCAAAAAACTGCAGAGTGATCCTGTCTCATACAGAGGATCTTTGTCTTGTATTGTCACTTAAAACAGCAGTGATCCTGTCTTATTTAAGATCTTTGACGAGTATTTTTGCAGTCAATCCTTAAAAACACCATATCGCTCCTGTCATTTAGAGGATCTTTGACTAGTATTTTTGCACTAAGCACTAGAGCAGGGGTGTCAAACTCAAATACAGATTGGGCCAACATTTAAAATTGAACAAATTAACCTTTGACGTACTCTACGAGCTAGCGTCACGTCCGCTTTTTATCCATTCGAACATCGTTCAGACCCAGTCACAAGAAATGTGCGGCTTCTGTACGCACACACGAGCGAATGCAACGCATACTTCATCAACAGCGATACAGGTCACACTGAGAGTGGCAGTATAACAAACTTTAACACTGTTAGAAATATACGCCACACTGTGAATCCACACCAAACAAGAATGACAAACACATTTCGGGAGAACATCCGCACTGTAACACAACATAAACACCACAGAACAAATACCCAGAATCCTTTGCAGCACTAACTCTTCCGGGACGCTGCAAAATACACCCCCGCTACCACCAAAACTCCCCCCCCACACACACATACACACACCTTGTAGCGTCCCGGAAGAGTTAGTGCTGCAAAGGGTTCTGGTTTGGTGTGGATTCACAGTGTGGCGTATGTTTCTAACAGTGTTAAAGTTTTTTATTTGGCTATCCTCAATGTAACCTGTATCTCTGTTGATGAAGTATGCCTTGCATTCTAATGTGTGTGCGTGCAGAAGCCGCACATGTTATGTGACTGGGCCAGCACTTGTTGGGCTGGCTGGCTGGCGTTTGGAAGACTCCCGGGAGGATGGGCGGGCCAGCTTTAGTGTCAATTTGATATCGCCTCAAGGGCCAAGTGAAATTACACGGCGGGCCAAATTTGGCCCGCGGGCCAGAGTTTGACACCCATGCACTAGAGTGATCCTGTCATATAAAGCAGTGGTCCCCAACCACCGGGCCGTAGATCGATTGGTACCGGGCCGCACAAGAAAATAATAATAAAATAAAAAAAAATAAAAATAAAAAAAAAATACAAATTATTAAATCAACATAAAAAACACAACTTACAATTAGTGCACCAACCCAAAAAAACTCCCTCCCCCATTTACACTCATTCGCACAAAAGGGTTGTTTCTTTCTGTTATTAATATTTCTGGTTCCTACATTATATATCAATATATATCAATACAGTCTGCAGGGATACAGTCCGTAAGCAGCACACATGATTGTATTTTTTAAGACAAAAAACCCATTCCCGCCCCCGGTCCGTGGTACAAATTTTCAAGCGTTGACCGGCCCGCAGTTACAAAAAGGTTGGGGACCACTGATATAAAGGATCCTTCACTAGTGTTTTTGCATAAAACAGCAAAGTGATCATGTCTCATAGAGAGGATCTGTGTCTTGTATTGTCAATTAAAACAGCAGTGATCCTGTCTGATTGAGGCTCTTTGACAAGTATTTTTGCATTAAACACTAGAGTGATCCTGTCATATAAAGGATATTTCACTAGTATTTTTGCATAAAAAAAGCATAGTGATCCTGTCTCATATAGGGATGTCCCGATCCGATATTTGGATCGGATCGGCTGCCGATATTTGCAAAAAAATGCGTATCGGCAAGGCATGGGAAAATGCCGATCCAGATCCAGTTTAAAAAATAAACTCCGGTCCGTGTTTTCCAACGCACCTATTTAAATAATACATTCCACGTTTCTGCTGCTCCTAATTTCCGTTCCGCATTTTCCAGCACACCTTCAACACATCCACAGGTCTGTAGATTCTCACGCAGTTGCTTTTAGCTGCTGGCATTACACGACAGGCTCTTCTCACTCTTTTTTGTGTCTCCCTCTCACAGACAGCAAGCGCACCTTCTTACATACGTCACATACTGTCACGTCATACGTCACACACGTATACGCCCTCTTCGAGCAGAGAGGTAGCAGCACGGCTAACGTTAGCTGTGATGCTAGCGCAGCCGTGCGAGCAACGCTCCCTCTAAGGTGCGCGCTTGTGCAATTGCGCACTGTTTAAGCGTCCTCTGCGCATAGCAATTATATGCCACGCACAAAATCTAATAAAAAAATAAGCGCATAACAATTTTCGACACACCGACACGACAGAGAAAACAGTTTTCGTCATCATTGTTCAAATATTGTGACGTCTGTCGAGACGCTTATCTCCATTCGGTGCCACACGCCCACACCATCAAAATGCAGAGGCAAACATTTCCACATCAACACCGTATGAAAAAATTAGTGATTTTTTTAGTTGTGATTTCCTTCTCTGCATGAAAGTTTAAAAGTAGCATATATTAATGCAATATGAAGAAGAATGTTTTAATGTAGACATGCAAGCCTTGAAAGAACATTTTGAAAATCAAGACTACATTTCCTGCAAATGGGTGCATTTCTACCCTATATTTTAACTTTAGATTTATTCTCATATCAAACTCTTTTGGCTGTCTTTTTGACACTTACATCCGGCGCCCCCCTCCACACCCTGGATTATAAATAATGTAAATAATTCAATGTGATTATCTTGTGTGATAACTGTATTATGATGATAGTATATATCTGATAGTATAAATCTGTATCATGAATCAATTTAAGTGGACCCCGACTTAAACAAGTTGAAAAACGTATTCAGGTGTTACCATTTAGTGGTCAATTGTACGGAATATGTACTTCACTGTGCAACCTACTAATAAAAGTCTCAATCAATCAATCAAAACACATAGAATCATCATACTGCTGTGATTATATGCATCAAGTGTTCATTCAAGGCTAAGGCAAAATATCGAGATATATATCGTGTATCGCAATATGGCCTTAAAATATCGCAATATTAAAAAAAGGCCATATCGCCCAGCCCTAGTTTCAATGATGCCATTTCTGTTTGTCATGTATCATTTTGTCTATTTTGTGTTTATCCTTGAATAAACAGGTCAGTTTCTTGTTACCAACCATTGTGTATTATTCAAACTCCCCTAATTCAGCTGGCTAGTTGTTATCAAGAGTACTAAAACCCTTTTCAACATGATTCTGACAACTAAGTAGGCTAAATAACTTTAAACTTTAATACATGCTCGGATAGGCCAGTATCGGTCAGTATCGGTATCGGATCGGAAGTGCAAAAACAATATCGGTATCGGATCGGAAGTGCAAAAACCTGGATCGGGACATCCCTAGTCTCATAGAGAGGATCTTTGTCTTGTATTGTCAATCAAAACAGCAGTGGTCTGATTGAGGATCTTTGACGAGTATTTTTGCAGTCAATCCTTAAAAACACCAGATCGTTCCTGTCATATAGAGGATCTTTGACCAGTATTTTCCCCGGTAGAGCCATAAAAACAGCACTGGTTATTTCGCCTTGCAAAGGACTCTCCCAAAAGAAGCTCGCTGTGTTTGTTTATGAATGGTGGTGTTTATAGTGTTCCTAGAGCTCTGGTTTACATGACTCCACTCCGCCATCCATCTCGACTCTGTCAACTTGGGCTTAATTAAAGCCAGAGCTGATCTTGTGCCACGCTATCATGTCAGAGGCTATCAAGACACCACAAAGGCTGTCCAGGCAGGCGGGTGACAAAGGCTACGAGGCATCCGCTTACACCCACTCCATAGCTTCACTCTCATTCTACATGCTGCACATCTACCTTGCATGCTGGCTGCAGGAAATAGAATCCAGCCGCTATCTGGCAAAAAAGTGACCGCGGCCATGTGAGGCGATGATGCAGCCTCGGAAGGGGGTGGGGGGGATGAATGTTTTCATAGAAGAAATGGTGGAATAATTAAAGGGAAGTGCTCAAGTATGCAGATGGCCTCATTCATTGATTACAAAGTGAGCTCTCTGCAGCTAAAAAAAAGTCTAATTGTATATTTTCCATTTCTCTTTTATGCATTCTTTCCGTCTTCTTCTCACATGTCGGATGAGGTCAGGGGGTCACGGCCATCAGATCGCGCGTCAGAGCCGATTAGCATCAGAGCTTTTTGTGACATGTCGTATTTCATCATGCCTTTGACTCATCCGGCCAGTCGGGAGTGGGGGTCAGCATGATTTGATTGGCTGACATAAATGATATCATTTGTGTTTAACCTTAGGCTCGGAGTGGCGTACTAATGCGTTTTTGCAAAAGACGGGGCAGGCCCTCTCTCCGCCAGCGACTAATTTAAAGTGGCACGCCGCCCAGCCGAAGCCGTGCCAGGACGATTGCGCAACATGTGCTGAGGTTACGAGCGAGCCTTTATCAAATAATGAACACAAGCTCCCATTTAGTTGTAGACTTTAGCTTCACTTCTTCGTCATTCGTGCTGTTGTGGTTTACTTGATAGCAACACAGACATTTAGAATAAAATTGAATAAACGTGTCCTAGGGCAGTGTTTTTCAACCACTGTGGAAATGATGCAACTTCACCTAATTGGTCCCAAAAATATTTTTTTGCAAATCAATAATTATAATCTGCAAGTAATGTGCCATTCCTTAGTGTCTGTGCTGTGTAGAGCTCGGCAGGGTAACCATATAATACTCCATATGGCAGCAGGTAGTTAATTGCTTTGTAAAAAGTCGGGATGTGTCGGGTGAGACGAGGACGGTTTGTCGTGAACCCAACATGCAAAAGGTAAAAAGGTATGTAACGCTTAAACCAAAAATGCACAAAAGGGAAAGGAAAAGGCATTGAAGCATAGGGAAGGCTACGCAAAACGAAAGTAAAACTGAACTGGCTACAAAGTAAACAAAAACCGAATGCTGGACGACAGCAAAAACTTGCAGCGTGTAGTGTATTGTCACTTAAAACAGCAGTGATCCTGTCTTATTTAAGATATTTGACGAGTATTTTTGCAGTCAATCCTTAAAAACACCATATCGCTCCTGTCATTTAGAGGATCTTTGACTAGTATTTTTGCACTAAACACTAGAGCAGGGGTGTCAAACTCAAATACAGAGTGGGCCAAAATTTAAAACTGAACAAAGCCGCGGGCCAAGGTTGAACAAATTAACCTTTAATGTACTCTACGAGCTAGCGTCACGTCCGCTTGCGCATAGGGAAGGCTATGCAAAACGAAAGTAAAACTGAACTGGCTACAAAGTAAACAAAAACAGAATGCTGGACGACAGCAAAAACTTGCAGCGTGTGGTGCAAGGACGCCGTCCACAAAGTACATCCGTACATGACTTGGCAATCAACAATGTCCCCACAATTAAGGATAGCAACAACTTAAATGGTCTTGCTTGCTAACACAAAGCAGGTGCGGGGAATAGCGCTCAAAGGAAGACATGAAACTGCTACAGGAAAAGCCTCAACAAAACAGGAAGGCCCACCAAAATAACAGCGCAAGACAAGAACTAAAGCACCAACACACAAGAAAACACCAACAAACTCAAAACAAGGCACGGACCAGGCAGAGGCAGGAGGAAGAGAACACAAAGTAAACAAAAACAGAATGCTGGACGACAGCAAAAACTTGCAGCGTGTGGAGCAAGGACGGCGTCCACAAAGTACATCCGTACACGACTTGGCAATCAACAATGTCCCCACAATTAAGGATAGCAACAACTTAAATGGTCTTGCTTGCTAACACAAAGCAGGTGCGAGGATTAGCGCTCAAAGGAAGACATGAAACTTCTACAGGAAAAACCTCAACAAAGCAGGAAGGCCCACCAAAATAACAGCGCAACACAAGAACTAAAGCAACAACACACGAGAAAACACCAACAAACTCAAAACAAGGCACGGAGCAGGCAGAGGCAGGAGGAAGAGAACACAATGTAAACAAAAACAGAATGCTGGACGACAGCAAAAACTTGCAGCGTGTGGAGCAAGGACGGCGTCCACAAAGTACATCCGTACACGACTTGGCAATCAACAATGTCCCCACAATTAATGATAGCAACAACTTAAATGGTCTTGCTTGCTAACACAAAGCAGGTGCAGGGAATAGCACTCAAAGGAAGACATGAAACTGCTACAGGAAAAGCCTCAACAAAACAGGAAGGCCCACCAATATAACAGCGCAAGACAAGAACTAAAGCACCAACACACAAGAAAACACCAACAAACTCAAAACAAGGCACAGAGCAGGCAGAGGCAGGAGGAAGAGAACATTCCAAATGAGCGCCATAATCAAATTTACTGCCTAGCAGGGTGAATTTAGGGTAACATTGGCCAATTTTGTTCATGTGTGAAACGAAATGGCCTTTTTTTTTTGGCGACTTTTACCAACTGGCACGGCAACTACCGTATTTTTCGGACTATAAGTCGCAGTTTTTTTTCATAGTTTGGCCGGGGGTGCAACTTATACTCAGGAGCGACTTATGTGTGAAATTATGAACACACTACCGTAAATTATCAAATAATATTATTTAGCTCATTCACGTAAGAGACTAGACGTATAAGATTTCATGGGATTTAGCGATTAGGAGTGACAGATTGTTTGGTAAACGTATAGCATGTTCTATGTGTTATAGTTATTTGAATGACTCTTACCATAATATGTTACGTTAACATACCAGGCACGTTCTCACTTGGTTATTTATGCCTCATATAACGTACACTTATTCAGCCTGTTGTTCACTATTTTTATTTTTATTTTAAATTGCCTTTCAAATGTCTATTTTTGGTGTTGGGTTTTATCAAATACATTTTCTCAAAAAATGCGACTTATACCCCGGTGCGACTTATATATGTTTTTTTTCCTTCTTTATTATGCATTTTCGGCCGGTGCAACTTATAGTCCGAAAAATACGGTACCTGTTGGGTGTTTCCTTATAAGGTGCAATGTCTTATTTAGTCTGGTGTGTCCTAATCTAATGTGTGATATGATTCCCTCCTCTTGTGTGCTCCCCCTTACGGTTCTTCCCGTTCCTTGTGTGTTCTGTATTGCATATACCGTATTTTTCGGACTATAAGTCGCAGTTTTTTTCATAGTTTGGCCGGGGGTGCGACTTATACTCAGGAGCGACTTATGTGTGAAATTATTAACACATTACCGTAAAATATAAAATATTATTTAGCTCATTCACGTAAGAGACTAGACGTATAAGATTTCATGGGATTTAGCGATTAGGAGTGACAGATTGTTTGGTAAACGTATAGCATGTTCTATGTGTTATAGTTATTTGAATGACTCTTACCATAATATGTTACGTTAACATACCAGGCACGTTCTCACTTGGTTATTTATGCCTCATATAACGTACACTTATTCAGCCTGTTGTTCACTATTTTTTTTTTAATTTTAAATTGCCTTTCAAATGTCTATTTTTGGTGTTGGGTTTTATCAAATACATTTTCTCAAAAAATGCGACTTATACCCCGGTGCGACTTATATATGTTTTTTTTCCTTCTTTATTATGCATTTTCGGCCGGTGCAACTTATAGTCCGAAAAATACGGTACCTGTTGGGTGTTTCCTTATAAGGTGCAATGTCTTATTTAGTCTGGTGTGTCCTAATCTAATGTGTGATATGATTCCCTCCTCTTGTGTGCTCCCCCTTACGGTTCTTCCCGTTCCTTGTGTGTTCTGTATTGCATATACCGTATTTTTCGGACTATAAGTCGCAGTTTTTTTCATAGTTTGGCCGGGGGTGCGACTTATACTCAGGAGCGACTTATGTGTGAAATTATTAACACATTACCGTAAAATATAAAATATTATTTAGCTCATTCACGTAAGAGACTAGACGTATAAGATTTCATGGGATTTAGCGATTAGGAGTGACAGATTGTTTGGTAAACGTATAGCATGTTCTATGTGTTATAGTTATTTGAATGACTCTTACCATAATATGTTACGTTAACATACCAATTGGTTATTTATGCCTCATATAACGTACACTTATTCAGCCTGTTGTTCACTATTCTTTATTTAGTTTAAATTGCCTTTCAAATGTCTATTCTTGGTGTTGGGTTTTATCAAATAAATTTCCCCAAAAAATGCGACTTATATATGTTTTTTTCCTTCTTTATTATGCATTTTCGGCCGGTGCGCCTTATACTCCGGAGCGACTTATACTCCGAAAAATACGGTATCTGCTCTGCACAGACGACAAGCCCTCCTTCGAGACGAAACTGACGGAAACTACCGTTCTAATGCTCTTTTCTGCCGTCCGCTATCAACGTATCAGCAAACAAATGATTGTGGCGAGAAAAGGTAAATGAAGGGAAAAAAATAAATAAATAAATGCCTGCTTCGTGTGGACTGAGTGACTGGAACAATGTTGAAGGCAACAAAAGGGAGGACTGACGGTGCAGTCATCCACACAAACGAGCATTATTCGCAGAATTGTTAGGATCCTGTCACCCACAAATAAGTGTGCTTTAAACAAAAGGCGGAGTGTTAAAATGTGTCCATGCCCGCACTGTAATAGCCCTTGAAAGCTTTTGTGCACATTTCATAAGGATGCCTGATTCCTACCTTCCAGTGAGTGGCGGCTTTGTGTGCCACGCTGTGGTCCCAAGTGTCTCACACTCAATGAGGTTGTGTATCAGAGGCTGGCACAGCCGGGCGCCAGCAGGACACTAAGCATCTGCACCCTTGTGTTGTCGGGGTCGTTGTTGTCGAGAGAGAGAGAGGCTGGTAGGGACAGCGCTCAACTTCCCTAGGCACAAAGTTCAAAAGCCAGCATCTGAGATGGTATGGAGGTGTATTAGTGCCCTAGGCATGGGTAACTTACACATCTGTGAAGGCACCATTAAAGCAACGTTATCATGGACGCCCCTGCTTATTTCAGCAAGACAATGCCAAGCCACGTGTTACAACAGCGTGGCTTCATAGTAAAAGAGTGCGGGTACTAGACTGGCCTGCCTGTAGTCCAGACCTGTCTCCCATTGAAAATGTGTGGCGCATTATGATGCCTAAAATACCACAACGGAGACCCCGGACTGTTGAACAACTTAAGCTGTACATCAAGCAAGAATGGGAAATAATTCCACCTGAAAAGCTTCAAAAATTGGTCTCCTCAGTTCTCAAATGTTTACTGAGTGTTGTTAAAAGGAAAGGCCTTGTAACACAGTGGTAAAAATGCCCCTGTGCCAACTTTTTTGCAATGTGTTGCTGCCATTAAATTCTAAGTTAATTTAAGGATATCACCACATGGGCTCAGGAACATTTCAGAAAACCACTGTCAGTAACTACAGTTCGTCGCTACATCTGTAAGTGCAAGTTAAACTCTACTATGCAAAGCGAAAGCCATTTATCAACAACACCCGGAAACACTGCCTGCTTTGCTGGGCCCGAGCTCATCTAAGATGGACTGATGCAAAGTGGAAACATGTTCTGTGGTCTGACGAGTCGACATTTCAAATTGTTTTTGGAAACTGTGGACGTCGTGTCCTCCGGAACAAAGAGGAAAATAACCATCTGGATTTTTATAGGCACAAAGTTCAAAAGCCAGCATCTGAGATGGTATGGGGGTGTATTAGTGCCCATGGCATGGGTAACTTACACATCTGTGAAGGCACCATTTAATGCTGAAAGGTACATACAGGTTTTGGAGCAACATATGTTGCCATCCAAGCAACGTTATCATGGACGCCCCTGCTTATTTCAGCAAGACAATGCCAAGACACGTGTTACAACAGCGTGGCTTCGTAGTAAAAGAGTGCGGGTACTAGACTGGCCTGCCTGTAGTCCAGACCTGTCTCCCATTGAAAATGTGTGGTGCATTATGAAGCCTAAAATACCCCAACGGAGACCCCGGACTGTTGAACAACTTAAGCTGTACATCAAGCAAGAATGGGAAAGAATTCCACCTGAAAAGCTTAAAAAATGGGTCTCCTCAGTTCCGAGGTTTTGGAGCAATATATGTTGCCATCCGAGCAACGTTATCATGGACGCCCCTGCTTATTTCAGCTAGACAATGCCAAGCCACCTGTTACAATACATGGAAAAATATGTTTTTCTTCTAAAATTTAGTGGGTGCAGCTTATATCCCTGTGCTTACTATAGTCCGGAAAAATACTGTACATTTTACTAACCACAATAATTGCCGCAATAAAGCTAAAGCAGGTGATAAATGAGAACTCTAATGACACATTTAGATGATTAGGCACAGTTGTTAGTTGGACGTTTTTCACAGTTTCCTCATAAAGTTGCTCGAGGCTTTCATCTCGCCGCCATGTGTTTCTGATGAGCCGTTGTAGAACACGATCCGGCGCTCTTTTATGTCCAACCTTTTGACAAATCTATCACATTTGTGCCTCCATGTTCTGAATTACAGGCCCATTCCGCCTCTCCGGTCGGGATGAGTAATACTGGTGTTGGCAGCAGCCCAAAACGCAGCCGCTCGGTTTCGGAACCTCGGCCGGCCGTCATTGGCGCGACTCAGTGGTGTGTGACTGACAGGAAGCGCGGTGATTGGTGGGGAGGGGGAGGGGACGGTATCTTCGGATCGGTGCGCTGATTAAAGCTCCTGCCGCTGCGTTTTGTAAACTCCCGCCATGTCTCCCCGCGACCTGCTGGTCTGAATTACAGCTCGGCCACATTAGGCTGATTTACAGCTTCCTCCCGCTGTTTAGGTTAAAAGCGGGGCTGGTTTGTAGTCATAGGCTCCGCCTCCGCCCCCGCCATCCCTCTTATTCAGGGGTGCCAAACGTACGGCCTGCAGGCCGGATCAGGCCCGGGAACAGGTTTTCCCATGAGGACTAGCGCATGTAGCGTCAAACTGACATGATGTCCGCTGGAATATTGCCACAAATATTACGTCTCTAATAGCTATGATGACGTTAAATAGACACTGTCAATAAATGATCTTGGATTGCGTTACATACATGCTATTTATTGCGCCGTTTTTCTTTTTTGTCTCCTCAGACAAAACTTTTCGTTTCTTTGGTTGTGTGACAGTGCCTGGCTGTCGTGCGGGTTCTCAGGACCACCAAGGAAGGACATTGTCGAGCAGGTTTGACTTTGTTTATTTTTTTCAAACAATCCTCGGTCTCAAGTCGGGTCGCTTTTCAGCTCCTTCCTCTTCCACTGCTCGCTCTGCGGTCCGCTTTTCAGCCGACCGCGTCTTCGTCTGCCTCTTGTTCTTTGTCTCTTGCGCGCTGCATGTGCTGCTGGCTCTCCAACTCCTTCTGCCCCGTCGTTCTCGGCTGTCGCCCTTTTTACACCTTGCGAGGAGATTAGCTGATTGTGACCAGGTGCGCGATCCACGCACCTGATCTTGTTTACGGCGTCGATCCTGGCGCGCCCAGCCTCGCTGCTCGCTCCCCGTCCACGCCTCCTCGACGCCATCTCGGAGTTGGCCCCGGCGGGGCACGCCTCGCTTTCGATCTGCCGGCCCCGCCTCCCAACAGGTTGTTTTGGAGCTTCGGTCATGATAGCAATCATTGCACGTAGGCGTTCTTCTTAGCATTAGCATTTTGGTTTGAGCATCAAAAGTCACTGACTAGTTTAGCAGGAACAGAGCCAAGGCAGTATCGGCCGTAAATCAATCCTCATCATTGAGTTCACGCCAACGAGTGAAAGCCGGGACAATGTTGATCCTTGACTGTCCTTTTATCCGGGTAGGCTCCGTTTTTCTGTTTTGTCTCCTCAGACAAAACTTTTCGTTTCTTTGGTTGTTTTGGAGTTTCGGCCATGATAGCAATCATTGCACGTAGGCGTTCTTCTCCCTCTTTTAGTTTTCTGGCGGCACGCAGGCGTTCGCATCCACTTCCTTCTTTTTAACGAGTTTAACGGGTGTCAAATACACGGCCCGCAGGCCGGATCAGGCCCGCAAACAGGTTTTACCCGGCCCGCGGGATGAGTTTGTTAAGTATAAAAATGAGCCAAAATGTTTTGAATGAAATAAACTGCTGTTCTATATGTGTCCACTAGATGTCGCAATAGCAATTCTTTGTATCTTTGTAGATGATGCTACATATGTAAACAAAAATATAAACCACATGTGCACCAGTCGAGGAAAATGAGAAAACGACATAAATAACACCCTGTAATTAGATTTTTATATTATTTTTTTACCTTGATCAATTGAAAATGAACACCAATGACTGATGAATATTATTCACAAAGTATAAATAATGACAAATAAAGATAGAATACTATTAACCGCAACATGTAAGTGTAAAAAAAAACCCAACAACATTATGATTTGTACATTTTCAGCTTGTTCTATTTTTAATCAAAGAAAACAATCTGAAGTTGTCTTTATTTCTAAGTTATCGTGCCGTGATTTCACCAGTCCGGCCCACTTGGGAGTAGATTTTTCGATCTAAAATGAGTTTGACACCCCTGCTCTTATTGATTCTCTCGCTTTTTTTTACCTCATCACCCCAATTTCTCGCCCCTCATTGCCCGACTCGCCTCATTTACACGTTGATCTCGCCACTTCTTACCCCTTCTTCGCCCTCCTTTCCTCACCCGTCCTCACTTTCGCCCCCCCCCCGTCACCCTTTCCTCAAACATCCGCCCGACTCGACGGCATCTCTTCGCCGTTCCCACAAACTGCCCCCCTCCGCCCCTCCCTCCCCTCTGCCACCCCCACTTACATCTTTTGTGAAAATGAAAACAACGCGCAGCCTGCCAAAAATATTTCTATAGCCGTGTGCTGACAACGCAGGGAAAGGGAGACAAAGCAAAGAGATGTGCAGGCATATTTGGAGGGATGGGAGGCTCTCTCTCTCTTTCTGTGGCTTCGTTCACCACCTTTCAACCTCTCATGCCCATTTAAAAGATATATATATATATTTTAATAGAAAAATAGTGTAGCAACATGGTCCCCACTTAGCTCGGCTGTATCCCCCCAGTGATGAAATGAAACAAATGGTGACCTCACTGTGTTTGTGTCGGCCATTGCCCTACATTGGCCAGCATCTAGCATCACATG
>NC_084550.2:54577500-54587500 GCF_033978685.3 Nerophis lumbriciformis | reverse complement strand
GAATAATGCTGTATAATAGACTGTATTTATATTATTCACATGTAAAAAATACCTAAGTGTTTATTGTCTATTGTGAGTGAACTGTGGTGCTGAATTTCCCCCAGGGATCAATAAAGTACTTTCTATTCTATTCTATTCTATTCTATTCTATATATATATATATATATATATATATATATATATATATATATATATATATATATATATATATATATATATATATATATTTTTTTTTTTTTTTTTTTTTTTTTCAGATTGTGCAATTTATGTATATATTAAACCAACATAACTGTGATGATCCGTTTTGTTTTAGTTTAAGACTCTCTTAGTTCTGTTTCAGCACCCCTGGGTTTGTGTTTCTTGGTTGCCATGGGTGCTGATTATTTTCACCGTCATTACATTACGTCAGCACATACGGTACAAATATGCATGAAAACACTTCTACAGACATATCACACATATGGGACGGTTTAGTAAGTATAAACAGTTTAAAACGTATAAACGTTGCTTGAAGTAATGAATGAAGAATCCGTACGAGTAGAAATGCTATGGACAACTATAAGACGAACAGCACTGCGGTTGAAAAAACAAAAATGGATGGACATTGCAGCACCTGCAGAGAACAAACCCGTCCAAAAGATGGCACTACAGTACAAACAATTAAACACCTTATCAGCATATTTGCTTGTTTTTTTTTTGAGAAAAAAAAAATCAGTCTAAACCTGGGCCCCTGGAGAGGAGGTCCAGACCAAGGCCAAGGGAAAAAAAAAAACCTCATAGCCATATGGGTTGGTGGGAGCATGACCAGAGACAGGAGCAAACAAGAGAGACAACTCTTTCTAACAATTGGGAAGGTTTGTGTCATGTTTGTCTTCAAAAAAAAAAACATACTGTGGAAGACTTGCTCTTCCGGGTTCTTCAGACCACCAATTACGGACATGACCGCCTCGTTCATCTTTCTGAACAATGATTTATTTTGCAATACATGTTTTTTGTGTTTGTTTTCAGTCATTTCTGTCCGTCTCTCCCTCTCTCTCGTTCGTGCTCGGGTTTTCTCTCCACCATCAACAAACCCTCTCCTTCCCGGCTGCTGCCCTTCAACAGAGCGACCGGTCATTAGATAAGCCAGCCCAGGTGTGCCATCTACGCACCTGTCGCTAATCTCGAAACCGGTCCTGGCACACCCCGCTTCGCTGCAGGTCCGCAGGCCACGCCCCCCCACACGTACTAAAAACAAAAAAATGGTTTTCCCCCAATCTTTTTCCATTTTCAATCCTTTTTTTTTATAAATGCTCCAGGGAGCCACTAGGGCAGCGCTAAAGAGCCGCGGGTTGCTGACCCCCGTGCTAGGGGGAGCAATTAAAAACATACCAATCATTCCTTATTGTGGCTTTGCAACAACGAGACAATACACACACAAAAAAGCACAGAAACATCATGTTTACAGTAAAGTTCATCAAAGACTTGGCTAATCATCATCTGCTGATGTAATCAAACATAAATAATGCAAAAAAAAAAGGAAAAGCAACTCATTCACCAGCAGATGTTTCTTTTCATACCTACATGGGGAATAGAGGGCAACGCTTTGGACTTAAAAGTAAAAGAAATATGCAAATGTGCTCCTTTCAACTCGGCAATCCATAACGTTGCAGCTTTGATGCTGCGAGCCGAGTGGATGGTAACTGGGAGCGAGTGTGGCTGACTGGCTTTAAACACACCACGTTGCGCATGCTAAAACCACATGCAGCGTTTTGGCAGCAAGAGACGCTACAGCGGCAGCCAATCAATAAAACCTTGTTACGCTAATTGCGAGATCATAATCTCCGTTCCTACTTCTGCTGAATATCCAAACAGTCATTCCATTAGCTGAATTATTCCCCTGTGCCATTCCTCCATCTCGCTTAGCCCCTCCCTTCATTCCATTTGCTCATTTTTCCCCCCTTTCTCTCCCCCTCCCCTCCCGTCCGTGTGACATATTTCTCTCAAACAGCTTTCTTAAATGGATTCATAAGTCAGGGGAGAAGGACATCAAAGCAAAAGAGTCGTCAAGGTAAAGTGCTGACGGAGTAAATTTCTTTTCCAGTTTGACGGCATCGACACAATCTCCTCTTCTCGCTATCTGCAAGTGAAATCCTACTTCAGCTGAGGGTCTACAAAAAGTGGCAAAAAAAAAATAAAAAAATGTCACTGCTAGTAAACTGTCCACTATGAGCTTCTTAAAGAGGCTGAAAGCGGGTGTTGCTGGTTAGCAACTCACTCAGTACGTTTCCATGCACTAAATTAGTCGGATTCGTCAAGTAGTTTTGTCTTTTTGTACAAAACCCAAAACCAGTGAAGTTGGCACGTTGTGTAAATAGTAAATAAAAACAGAATACAATGATTGGCAAATCCTTTTCAACCTATATTCAACTGAATAGACTGCAAAGACAAGATATTTAATGTTCGAAATGAGAAACGTCATTTTTTTGGGTTGCAAATAATCATGAACTTAGAATTTAATGGCAGCAACGCATTGCAAAAAAGTTGGCACAGGGGCATGCATATGTTTCTTCTTGACTGCACTTAAATGTATAATATATTTATATTATTCACATGTGAATAATGCTGTATAGTATTTGTTGTCTATTGTGAGCGAACGGTGGTGCTGAATTTCCCCCAGGGATCAATAAAGTACTTTCTATTCTATTCTCTATTCTATTTACCACTGTGTTACATGGCTTTTCCTTTTAACAACACTCAGTAAACATTTGGGAACTGAGGAGACCAATTTTTGAAGCTTTTCAGGTGGAATCATTTGCCAGAATGTGGCTTGGCATTGTCTTGCTGAAATAAGCACGGGCGTCCATGATAACGTTGCTTGGATGGCAACATGTGTTGCTCCAAAACCTGTATGTGCCTTTCAGCTTTAATGGTGCCTTCACAGATGTGTAAGTTACCCATGCCTTGGGCACTAATACACCCCCATACCATCACAGATGCTGGCTTTTGAACTTTGCGCCTAGAACAGTCCGGATTGTTCTTTTCCTCTTTGGTCCGGAGGACACGATGTCCACAGATTCCAAAAACAATTTGAAATGTGGACTCGTCCAACCACAGAACACTTTTCCACTTTGTATCAGTCCATCCATGAGCTCAGGCCCAGCGAAGCCGACGGCGTTTCTGGGTGTTGTTGATAAACGGTTTTCGCCTTGCATAGGAGAGTTTTAATTTGCACTTACAGATGTAGCGACCAACTGTAGTTACTGACAGTGGGTTTCTGAAGTGGTCCTGAGCCCATATAGTGATATCCTTTACACACTAATGTCGCTTGTTGATGCAGTACAGCCTGAGGGATCGAAGGTCACGGGCTTAGCTGCTTACGTGCAGTGATTTCTCCAGATTCTCTGAACCCTTTGATGATATTACGGACCGTAGATGGTGAAATCTCTAAATTCCTTGCAATAGCTGGTTGAGAAAGGTTTTTCTTAAACTGTTCAACAATTTGCTCACGCGTTTGTTGACAAAGTGGTGACCCTCGCCCCATCCTTGTTTGTGAATGACTGAGCATTTCATGGAATCTACTTTTATACCCAATCATGGCACCCACCTGTTCCTAATTTGCCTGTTCACCTGTGGGATGTTCCAAATAAGTGTTTGATGAGCATTCCTCAACTTTATCAGTATTTATTGCCACCTTTCCCAACTTATTTGTCACGTGTTGCTGGCATCAAATTCTAAAGTTAATGATTCTTTGCAAAAAAATTTATCAGTTTGAACATCAAATATGTTGTCTTTGTAGCATATTCAACTGAATATGGGTTGAAAATGATTCGCAAATCATTGTATTCCGTTTATATTTACATCTAACACAATTTTGCGCCTAGAATAGTCCGGATGGTTCTTCTTCTCTTTGGTCCGGAGGACACGACGTCCACAGTTTCCAAAAACTCGTCAGACCACAGAAAATGTTTCCACTTTGCATCAGTCCATCTTAGATGAGCTCGGGCCCAGCGAAGCGTTTCTGGGTGTTGTTGATAAATGGCTTTGGCTTTGCATAGTGAAGTTTTAACCTGCACTTACAGATGTAGCGACCAACTGTAGTTACTGACAGTGGTTTTCTGAAGTGTTCCGGAGCCCATGTGGTGATATCCTTTATACACTGATGTCGCTTTTTGATGCAGCGCCTCCGAAAGGGCACCGTCAGCCAGCGTGCTGAAAATAAGTTCTGTCGTCTAAATAGCGCAACGGTGGTCCATATTATCTTTGTGTGCTGCATGTCAACAACATGACACAATGCCACAGATAAAAGGCCATTCATGTAGATGGAAATGAGTGTCTCCATGGTGACCGCTAGTTTTCACTAAGAACCTTATTTACAGTCAATAGGGTGGTTTATATCACTTTTACACCAGTTATCAGCTATACACGCAGTCTTACTAGATCACAAGCGACACGCCCACTAATAGTCATAGTTTTCACTTGTCATTTCGATATTCGTAGATCAGGCCCAAAGAGTTTATTGGGTTGTGTCTCCATGCATACAATACATGCAGGATAGTAGTTGTCTGTTTAGGCCTAATGATCGGATCCGAACATAACCTTCCCAGAGCTAAAATGTCAGGATCAGTCAAGACACATCCCATTGATAACTTTCACCCTAAAAAGGTCAAGTGATGTACTTTTTAAGGCTCTGGCGATCAACAATATTTGATTGGCCATGTTTACACAGAGAGATTCTGTAAATGTTTATTTACATACCTTAATTGTTTCCAAAAGGTTTCTGTAACACGGCAGTAAAACGGCTGATCAGACAAAACAGAAGTCATCGTCATGGACCCACTAGCTGCGGAAGCTAGCTCTCCAATCAGCTAAACAGACTCACTAACGGTGACATCTTGGTGAGTTTACTGAGAAATTTGTAATAGAATAGAATAGAAAGTACTTTATTGATGCCTAGGGGAAATTCAGCACCACAGTTTGCTCACAATAGACAATAAACACTTAGGTATTTTTTACATGTGAATAATATAAATAGAGTCTATTATACAGCATTATTCACATGTGAATAATATAAACACAGTCTATTATACAGCATTATTCAATGTGAATAACATAAATACAGTCTATTATACAACATTATTCACATGTGAATAATATAAATACAGTCTATTATACAGCATTATTCACATGTGAATAATATAAATACAGTCTATTATACAGCATTATTCACATGTGAATAACATAAATACATTCTATTATACAGCATTATTCACATGTGAATAACATAAATGCAGTCTATTACACAGCATTATTCACATGTGAGTAATATAAATACAGTCTATTATACAGCATTATTCACACGTGAATAACATAAATACAGTCTATTATACAGCATTATTCACATGTGAATAATATAAATACAGTCTATTATACAGAATTATTCACATGTGAATAATATAAATAGAGTATTATACAGCATTATTCACATGTGAATAACATAAATACAGTCTATCATACAGCATTATTCACATATGAATAACATGAATACAGTCTATTATACAGCATTATTCATATGTGAATAACATAAATACAGTCTATTGTACAGCATTATTCACATGTGAATAACATAAATACAGTCTATTATACAGCATTATTCACATGTGAATAACATAAATACAGTTTATTATACAGAATTATTCACATGTGAATAATATAAATACAGTCTATTATACAGAATTATTCACATGTGAATAATATAAATAGAGTATTATACAGCATTATTCACATGTGAATAACATAAATACAGTCTATTATACAGCATTATTCACATGTGAATAACATGAATACAGTCTATTATACAGCATTATTCACATGTGAATAACATAAATACAGTCTATTATACAGCATTATTCACATGTGAATAACATGAATACAGTCTATTATACAGCATTATTCACATGTGAAAAACATAAATACAGTCTATTGTACAGCATTATTCACATGTGAATAACATAAATACAGTCTATTATACAGCATTATTCACATGTGAATAATATAAATACAGTCTATTATACAGCATTATTCACATGTGAATAATATAAATATAGTCTATTATACAGCATTATTCACATGTGAATAACATAAATACAGTCTGTTATACAGCATTATTCACATGTGAATAACATAAATACAGTCTATTATACAGCATTATTCACATGTGAATAATATAAATACAGTCTATTATACAGCATTATTCACATGTGAATAATATAAATACAGCCTATTATACAGCATTATTCACATGTGAGTAATATAAATACAGTCTATTATACAGCATTATTCACATGTGAATAACATAAATACAGTCTATTATACAGCATTATTCACATGTGAATAACATAAATAGTCTATTATACAGCATTATTCACATGTGAATAACATAAATACAGTCTATTATACAGCATTATTCACATGTGAATAACATAAATACAGTCCATTATACAGCATATAATATGAACACAGACAATTGTAAACGTGTCAGCATATTAGCTAATGCTAAAGACGCTAGCGTCATTACATTACGATAGCATGCACAAACACTCCTACAGACATCACACATGAGACGGTTTAGTAAGTATAAACAGCTTTAGTTGTATTGTAAAACTTACAAACGTTGCTTGGAGTGATGAATGAAGAATCCATATGAGTAGAAACGCTATGGACGGCTAGAAAACTGAACGGCACCCTACTTGCGGTTGAAAGCAATAAATTGAAGGACATAGCAGCACCTGCAGTGAGCAAACTCGTCCAAAAGTTGGCGCCATAGCACAAAAACAATAAAACACCTTCTCAGTGTATTTGCTTTGTTTTTTTTTGAGTTTTTTTTTTACTTTTTGTATTATGGCCATCAGCGGAAAAAAAATCCATGAATTATCTGCACCGTTTTACAAGCTGCAGGGTTCAAAGTGTAGGAAAAAGGCAGCGGCTTATAGTCCGGATTTTACCATTCTATTTTAGCACCGTGTCATTTAAGAATACGTAACTGTAAATGACAGAAATGAATACACTGGCTACAGTATTATACTTCACAGTAGGGTTGTAACAATTATAAACTGCTGCACAACTCCCCACGGTTAGTATTATTGTTTCATATTAAAATGATCGTCTAACTGTGATTGATAAACTCAAGGACCGGTGACACTGCTCATTACCACTAATCAATGTGTGAATGTGACGTGAATGAATTATGGGTTCTCGGTTCTCTAATCCACTATTAATATAATTGTTATTCAAAAGAAACCGTTAGCTATCTTAAATGCTGACGTGAAAACAAGAAATATTAACCTCTTTCCCCACCAAAAACGATCTAATTTTATATGTCTGAGTAACTGATCAATTCAGTTGTGTATATTGAACCTACAGGCTGTGATTTGTATTATTTTGAATATTTTTTATCTTTTACCTTTTGTTTTTTTTCACCTTTTTTATGCATTCTAACTGAATATAGAATATTTTGTGCGTATTGTGATTTTTATTAATATTATAATTTTTTTAAATATGTTACCGTTCTGTTTTAATCTGTATAGCACTTTAAGGCGGTGGTCTGTATTAGAAATGTGCTACATAAATAAATTGACCTTGACCTTGAACTTGTGCTTTCTAAGGTCAGAGACATCGCTCTATAATATTTCATCAGGAAGTGAATTTGTGTGACGTCATATTCATCAGAATATCATTAAAACCCCACTAAAACTCTTACAAATTAAAATGACAGAGATAAACATATTCAAACACTCAAATAAAAATAATAATGCTCTTCAGTAGCCAGAACAATATTATTATATAACATCATATCATATAATAATGTATCAGTATATATTATTATACTGTATATATAATATATAAATATTACATGTATGTTATATTGTATATTGCTACTATGGTACATTTTTAGTCTACTTTATGCCTGCATTATCATTTCCATCCAAGTCTAATTCTTCTATAGTATAGCATGCGGCTATTTATTATTTATTGTATTTCATTTTTAAAGTAACACTTTGCTACAAGTATGTATGAGTATGCTCTGATATGACATTTTCATATTGTTACACCTCTACTTCACAGACTACACTGTACTGCTGCGGCCCGTTTTCTTCCTGCCCTCATTCTCCTCTTGGATAAAATTGCCCTACTTATCACCAACTGCATGCTAAGAAGTAAAGTAGTACATTGCTTTCTGGTAGTAATCCCTTCCAAAAGCTTGGACGAAAACCGAATTACACTGATTTTTTGATTTTTTTTTCCCTCCCATATTTGTGGGTGTTTGGCACAAATATGGGAACCAAAAGACAATTGTATGGAGAATTACTATTGTTTTCACACAGGAAATAATGTGACATACATGAAAGGGATAGATGAAGATTTTTAACAAACTTTTGACCTTTATTGAAGGTTGGTGAAGACTAAGATGAGCAGAGATGTTTTTTTTGTAAATTTAACAGTGTTTCTCACCTTCTTTGTCAAAGTGCTGTCGCTCACAGCTGATTTTGCAGACATACCTTTTTTTTTTATGCAGCTGTTATATATACTGTAATATTGTACATGTTAATTGGGATGTTTTTAAATATATTGTATATATTATATAAAAAATATATTATAATATATCAGTATATATTATATACTGTATATCCATCCATCCATTTTCTACCGCTTATTCCCTTTGGGGTCGCGGGGGGCGCTGGAGCCTATCTCAGCTACAATCGGGCGGAAGGCGGGGTACACCCTGGACAAGTCGCCACCTCATCGCAGGGCCAACACAGATAGACAGACAACATTCACACTCACATCCACACACTAGGGCCAATTTAGTGTTGCCAATCAACTTATCCCCAGGTGCATATTGCTACTATGGTACATATAAATGATGAATGAAAGGGATAGATGAAGATTTTTAACAAACTTTTGACCTTTATTGAAAGTTGGTGAAGACTAAGAGGAGCAGAAATGTGTTTGTTTTTTTGTAAATTTAACAGTGTTTCTCACCTTCTTTGTCAAATTGCTGTCGCTCACAGCTGATTTTGCAGACATACTATTTATTTTTATTTTTTTTATGCAGCTGTTATATATACTGTAATATTGTACATGGTAATTAGGATTGTTTTTATATAATGTATATATTATATAAAAAATTATATAATAATATAATATATCAGTATAAATTATATACTGCATATACTGTATAATATGTAAATATTACATATATATTATATTGCTACTATGGTACATACATATAAATGATGAATGAAAAGGATAGATACGATTTTTAACAAACGTTTGACCTTTATTGAAGGTTGGTGAAGACTAAGATGAGCAGACATGTTTTTTTTTTTGTAAATTTAACAGTGTTTCTCACCTTCTTTGTCAAAGTGCTGTCACACACAGCTGATTTTGCAGACATACTATATATATATATTTTTTTTATGCAGCTGTTATATATACTGTAATATTGTACATGGTAATTGGGATTTTTTTAAATATATTGTATATATTATATAAAAAAAATATTATAATTTAATATATCAGTATATATTATATACTGTATAAATAATATGTAAATATTACATATATGTTATATTGCTACTATGGTACATACATATAAATGATGAATGAAAGGGATAGATGAAGATTTGTAACACATTTTTGACATTTATTGAAGGTTAGTGAAGACTAAGATGAGCAGAAATGGTTTTTTTTGGTAAATTTAACAGTGTTTCTCACCTTCTTTGTCAAAGTGCTGTCACTCACAGCTGATTTTGCAGTCGTACTATTTTTTTTAATATATTTTTTTCTGCAGCTGTTACATATACTGTAATATTGTACATGGTAATTAGGATTTTTTTATATATTGTATATATTATATAAAAAATATATTATAATATATCAGTATAAATTACATATACTGTAATATTGTACATGGTAATTGGGATTTTTTTAAAATATATTGTATATATTGTATATATTA
>NC_084550.2:54485000-54575000 GCF_033978685.3 Nerophis lumbriciformis | reverse complement strand
ATTTTGACAAAATAATAGAATGATAATGGACACAATATGTTACTGCATACGTCAGCAGACAACTTAGGAGCCTTTGTTTGCTTACTTACTACTAAAAGACAAGTTGTCTAGTATGTTCACTATTTTATTTAAGGCTAAAATTGTTCTTCGATTGCAATAAGAAACATATGTTTAATGTACCGTAAGATTTGTTTGTTAAAATAAAGCCCATAATGCCATTTTTTGGGGTCCCCTTTATTTAGAAAAGTATCGAAATACATTTTGGTACCGGTACCAAAATATTGGTATCGAGACAACCCTAGTATAGAAGTATAAAAGTTGCATAAATGCAATTGTGTAATATTAGCTTTTATTACATATTATAATTGGGATTATGTCCAGCTCATTGTTTTTAAACCCACCAGGCCTAATCTGACATTTAACTGTGAGATAAAAGCCTTGGTAGAAGAAATGGTGCGAGACACATGTTACATTTGAGGTCATCGGAATTAAACAAAGAATAAACACAAAATCCTGCCTGGTCCTATCAGTGCTTTCTCCTCCGTCAGTCATCTCGTGCCACATTTGCCACGTGTTCTCCGTTCACCGGCACATCAGCACATCTTGTAATCAGTCAGTCACGAGTGCAGTAAAAAAAAGTATGCGGCCGGAATCCAAAGCACTGGATCTAAAGAGTTCTTTGACAGCCAAGGGGAACGTGTGGGATAACACACCAAAAAAATTAAAAAAAAAAATAAAAAAAAATCACTCACTGACATCCATATTTATTACCAGAGATGTCTAAATTGACTTTATAAGTCATGCACAAAAAGCCACATGAGCAGCTCTCTTGTCTCATTCTGGGCTCCCAGCCATGCTTTAATAAAGCGGCACATTAAGAAATTAAGCACAAAAAAAAAGAGAAAAAAGAAGCTCATTCAACAGAAACATAAAGCTACTGTAGCCTGTGGCTGGGCTCTGATAATTACAATTGACAGAGACAAATTCCCCGCTCCCCCGTGTATGTCAGATGGGCTTATTCCCAAACTCTCCAAATCTGTCTGTCCAAACACAACCATATGTTCTCCCAGTCTTTCAACACCAGCTGTGCTGCACTTTCTCTCTCGCCGGCAGGGCAGCCATGCAATGCAGAGGAGAGCCTGCGCATCACCTAATTTTTAACCTCGTAAATCCTCTGCAATAAGGCCCACATCAATCCAAACTAAGGTACAGGAGGGTTTTACGCTCGGCTTTACTTTGAATGTAGTGAATTTGAACGTTACAATGGTTTCCCCGCTGGTTATTAAAACTAAAGCAGCTGCTTAAGGTTCTGCAAAAACACCTGCACCATTAAATCTGACAGCAGAGGAGGAAGCATAAGAATGAATCAATCAATAAAAACGAGGTATCTGCATTTTTGCATACATAAAACAGGAATTAAAACTCAATCAAAACAAGAAATGTCAACCGCCAAAACATGTGCAAAAATGTGCATTCAAGCAGCACTAAGGCTATGTCTACACTAAGTCGTTTAACCCCTTAAACTAATAATTATTTAGCCTCGTGTCAGCCACACTAAACCAGCATTTAAGGTTCAATCAATCGATAAAAACGAGGAATCTGCATTTTTTTTTTGCATATGTGGGGGGACCCAATATTTATTTAAAACACTTTTTTTTTTAAATGCTAAAAATAGGTATTATATATGTATATATATATATATATATATATATATATATATATATATATATATATATATATATATATATATATATACTTAAAGACAACACTTTGTCTTATAGGTGACTATGCATATTATTATTATTACTTTAAAAATGTCATCTTTTTCTCATTCCATTCCATTTTTGGGCTCTTTTTTTCTTACATTTTTCTCATGGGATGTTTTAATACAATTATTAATTATACAATTGTGTAACTGCATAACATAGCGTGTCAAACATTCTGCCTGTACGAAAATATGAATATTCCTTTACACATTAAACAGTGCTTATTATGCTTGTTGTAATTTTTCTAATTATTTCATAAGTTAGTATTATTTTATCTTTTAATGAACTAACTAAATTCTGTTTATATTTTAGGTATTTTTTTTTAAAATTTTGAACATTTTTAATATTTTAGATCAGGGCTTTTTCCACCATGGGCCACTTACTAAAAAGTCGGGTGCCATTCTTTTTTATTTTTTTTATTATTATTTTTTATGCTAAAAATAGGTATTATATATATATATATATATACATATATATATACTTAAAGACAACACTTTGTCTTATAGGTGACTATGCATATTAATATTATTACTTTAAAAATGTCATCTTTTTCTCATTACATTCCATTTTTGGGCTCTTTTTTTCTTACATTTTTCTCATGGGATGTTTTAATACAATTATTAATTATACAATTGTGTAACTGCATAACATAGCGTGTCAAACATTCTGCCTGTACGAAAATATGAATATTCCTTTACACATTAAACAGTGCCTATTACGGTTGTTGTAATTTTTCTAATTATTTCATAAGTTAGTATTATTTTATCTTTTAATGAACTAACTAAATTCTGTTTAAATTTTAGGTATATTTTTTTTTTATTTTGAAAATTTTTAATATTTTAGATCAAGGCTTTTTCCACCATGGACCACTTACTAAAAAGTCGGGTGCCTTTCTTTTTTATTTTTATTTTTTAATGCTAAAAATAGGTATTATATATATTTAAAGACAACACTTTGTGTTATAGGTGACTAAGTATATTATTATTATTATTACTAGTTTAAAAATGTCATATTTTTGTCATTATATTACAATTTATGGCTCTTTTTTTCTTACATTTTTACTGTTGTTTTTTTTCCCCATGGGATAATTCAATACAAATATTAATAATACGATTGTGTAACTGCATAACCTTGTAAAAACCCCGGCCGAGTCATACCAAAGACTATAAAAATGGGACCCATTACCTCCCTGCTTGGCACTCAGCATTAAGGGTTGGAATTGGGGGTTAAATCACCAAAAATGATTCCCGGGCGCGGCCACCGCTGCTGCCCACTGCTCCTCTCGCCTCCCAAGGGGTGATCAAGGGTGATGGGTCAAATGCAGAGAATAATTTCGCCACACCTAGTGTGACAATCATTGGTACTTTAACTTTAACTTTTAAATCCTCTGCAAAAAGGCCGACATCAATCCAAACTAAGGTACAGGAGGGTTTTATGCTCGGCTTTTGATGACTTTGACTGTAGTGAATTTGAACGTTACAATGTAGGCTGGATGGTTTCCCCACTGGTTATTAAAACCAAAGCAGCTGCTTAAGGTTCTGCCAAACACTTGCACCATTAAATCTGACAGCAGAGGAGGAAGCATAAGAATGAATCAATCAATAAAAACGAGGAATCTGCATTTTTTGCATACATAAAACAGGAATTAAAACTCAATCAAAACAAGAAATGTCAACCGCCAAAACATGTGCAAAAATGTGCATTAAAGCAGCACTAAGGCTATGTCTACACTAAGTCGTTTAACCCCTTAAACTAATAATTATTTAGCCTTGTTTCAGCCACACTAAACCAGTGTTTAAGGTTCCCCTCCTCAGACAATTTTTTACATGGGTAAGTCAGCCGTGTAATTCTTGAATCTCCGGCTCTTAGCTTTGTATGGACTCATTGATCGTTTACAAACTGAGTTCGGAGAGGAAGTGACATCAGAAAGAACGCGCCACAGCCAGCTTCATAATAAAGCGGTTTCGTAGCTCGGAGCTAACCACTAGAAATATGGAGGTGAGTCATCCAGACATGCCCGTGTTTCTCCTTCTTCTACATGTACAGACGCTTGTGGAAATCACACATGAATACCTTAAGAGAAAGTGATTGCAGCTATTTGGGATACAACACTTCTCAGACGGCAAGAGAACTTTCCAATGTCCAGGTCAGCTGTGATTCGACTTAGCGAAAAACTTCGTCCATTTGTCGAAGGAGAGACAACGAGAATGCGAGCTCCCGTGGATGTGATAAAAAAGGTAGCGTGTGCTTTGTATTACCTGGTCATCGAGGAAAACGGCGAATGTATTTGGACTGGCTAAGCAGACTGTATCAGTTATTGTCCGCCATGTATGTCGCGGACTCAACGTCTAGGTCCAGAGTATATAAAGTCACCAAAAAGGAATGGACAATGAAGGTGAAGGCAAAAGAGTGAGGAGTGTCCTGACCAGATATCTAGAGCCCTAGATTGATTGATGTAAAATGTTCTTTACCACATTGTTTACGTGTCTAATAAAGATTTGATTAATTTATGATGGGTCAGGTGTGATTCACTACAATAGGGCCCCACAGCACACTGGATTCCAGTTAATTGAAATACCACAACACTGGATATTGCGCCCAAGACCCAACCTCAGAGCTGATGATTTAGGTTGTCCTGAAGAATTTGGAGGTAATCCTCCTTTTTCATTGTCCCATTTAAAGCACCAGTTCCATTGGCAGCAAAACAGGCCCAGAGCATAATACTACCACCACCATGCTTGATGTATGAATGGTGTTCCTGGGATTAAAGGACTCACCCTTTCTCCTCCAAACATATTGTTGAGTATTGTGGCCAAACAGCTCAATTTTTGTTTCATCTGACCACAGAACTTTCCTCCAAAGGTCTTATCTTTGTCCATGTGATGTCAGATGAAACACAAATTTTGCTGTTTGGCCACAATACCCAGCAATATGTTTGGAGGAGATAAGGTGAGGCCTTTAATCCCAGGAACACCATGCCCACCGTCAAGCATGGTGGTGGTAGTATTATGCTCTGGGCCTGTTTTGCTGCCAATGGAACTGGTGCTTTAAATGGGACAATGAAAAAGGAGTATTACTTCCAAATTCTTCAGGACAAACTAAAACCATCAGCCCGGAGGTTGGGTCTTGGGCGCAGTTGGGTGTTCCAACAGGACAATGACCCCAACACACGTCAAAAGTGGTAAAGGAATGGCTAAATCGGGCTAGAATGAAGGTTTTAGAATGGCCTTCCCCAAAAATCCTGACTTAAACGTGTGGACAATGCTGAAGAAACAAGTCCATGTCAGAAAACCAACACATTTAGCTGAACTGCACCAATTTTGTCAAGAGGAGTGATCAAAAACTCAACCAGAAGCTTGTGGATGGCTACCAAAAGCGCCTTATTGCAGTGAAACTTGCCAAGGGACATGTAAGCAAATATTTACATTGCTGTATGTATACTTTTGACCCAGCAGATTTGCTCACATTTCATAATTCATAAAAGAAGCAAACTTCATGAATGTTTTTTGTGACCAACAAGTATGTGCTCCAATCACTCTATCACAAAAAAATAAGAGTTGTAGAAATTATTGGAAACTCAAGACAGCCATGACATTATGTTCTTTACAACTTCTGATTACAACTGTACATAAGCCTGAATAGTTGCAAATATAGGCTAGGGCTCTTTAATTGTCGATAATGTACTACAAATTACAACATAGTGGTAGTAAATTGCAGTTTAAAAACTAAATATAAAGACTGTTACAGGCAGGTTGAACGAAGCTGATATGAAGGCCGGTACTCCCATCTTCTAAAAATGGAGACACACAACACTGTGGAGCGACCACAGAGACTTGTAATTCAAGTGTGTGGGTGTACCAAGTGAGTGGTGTTGTTTTACAGCCGAAATATTCCCATATTCTAACAAATGTGAGCAAATACGAGACCATTACAGAAATGACGGAAAGACCGTAACTCACCTGCTGGGCGGGCGGGAGGAACTCGTGGTTGTTTTCATTCATGTACATGTTGTCACCATCAAACTGCAGCAGAGGGGGGGGGGGGGGAAGAAACGAGGAAACAATTAGACGCGGTGAGGCTAACAGGGACCGCAAACAGCTCCCCAGTCAGTCAGCGCAGAGACAATAGAACACAGCAGCCTAATGACTACAAGTCCTTGGCTTACAGACCTCCACGCTCTGGTGCATGTCAGTAATTACAGTTCATTAGAGACACGCATAATTAGGCCTTGTCAAAGCTGCTGTAAGTCACACTTTTCCTCTCAGCTTGCCTCCAGCGTCAAACTGCGAGTGTGTGTGTGAGCTGTGATTCCACGCCAGTTACAAGGTGACAAATGTATAACAGGGCGATAAGCAAACGGCCTCTCTCAGCTGCGGACCGTTTAACTCCCTCTGCAGAGTCTTTTCTCACTTCATTCCCTAAAGCGTGCGTTGAAAGCAGAGACCCCACATGCCTCAAGCACCCAGGATATCAACAGTGTTCTTTTTGTGACATACAATAATAATCTCGTAAATTAGAAGACATTCTGTAGACAAAGCCTTGACACGTAGGCCCCGTTCACACTAAGTTAAAGTTAAGTTAAAGTACCAATGATTGTCACACACACACTAGGTGTGGCGAAATTATTCTCTGCATTTGACTCATGACCCTTGATCACCCCCTGGGAGGTGAGGGGAGCAGTGGGCAACCGCGGTGGCCGCGCCCGGGAATCATTTTTGGTGATTTAACCCCCAATTCCAACCTTTGATGCTGAGTGCCAAGCAGGGAGGTAGTGGGTCCCATTTTTATAGTCTTTGGTATGACTCGGCTGGGGTTTGAACTCACGACCTACCGATCTCAGGGCGGACACTCTAACCCAGGGGTCGGCAACCCAAAATGTTGAAAGAGCCATATTGGACCAAAAATACAAAAACAAATCTGTCTGGAGCCGCAAAAAATTTAATCCATTTTACATACAGATAGTGTGTCATGAGATATAAATTTAATTAAGAGGACTTAAAGGAAACTAAATGAGCTCAAATATCGCTACAAATGAGGCATAATGATGCAATATGTACATACAGCTAGCCTAAATAGCATGTTAGCATCGATTAGCTTGCAGTCATGCAGTGACCAAATATGTCTGATTAGCACTCCGACAAGTCAATAACATCAACAAAACTCACCTTTGTGCATTCACACACACGTTTGGTGGACAAAATGAGACAGAAAAAGAAGTGGCATAAAACACTTCCTAGAAAGTCGGAGAAAGTTGTACATGTAAACAAACTAAGGTGAGTTCAAGGACCGCCCAAATTAGTAGGACAAAACAGCGCTCGCCAAATACTCGAATCAGTGAAGCTTGTTTAATACAAACAGTGTGCTTTATAACAATTAGGAAGGTTTGTGTCATGTTTCTCCTCCTACAGAAACCATATTAACACAAAAAATATATTTTTTCCACCTCATCTTTTTCCATTTTTCATACATTTTTGAAAAAGCTCCAGAGAGCCACTAGGGCGGCGCCAAAGAGCCGCATGCGGCTCTCGAGCCGCGGGTTGCCGACCCCCGCTCTAACCACTAGGCCACTAAGTAGTAGTAAGCCGGATAAGGTTATCCAGGGTGAATCCCACCTAACCTTATCCGTGTCCACACACAACAATGCCACTGTTTAAGACCCCCTCATACTTGCCAACCTTGAGACCTCCGAATTCGGGAGATGGGGTTAATGGGGGCGTGGTTGGGGGGTGGGGTTGAGGTGTAGCATACCCCTTCCCCTTCGAGCTTTTCTGGATGAAATGAAATTCTTTTTTTCCCCAATCATTTTGGAACTTGCAAGCGTATTTCTTCTTCGTTCTTCTGCTTAGTCTCCTTCTTGCAATTGTGCACTGAGCTCCAAAAAGCCGTAGATGTTATTGTAGCGTCCCGGAAGAGTTGGTGCTGCAAGGGGTTCTGGGTAATTTGTTCTGTTGTGTTTATGTTGTGTCACGGTGCGGATGTTCTCCCGAAATGTGTTTGTCATTCTTGTTTGGTGTGGGTTCACAGTGTGGCGCATATTTGTAACAGTGTTAAAGTTGTTTATACGGCCACCCTCAGTGTGACCTGTATGCCTTGCGTTATCATTAAACCAGTTAAAAGATTATACAACGTGTCAGCATTTATTGACATATTCGAGTAAAGACCATTGTTAAACCCGTCCAACGCTACATTATTATGTAACTGGGCCGGTACGATGTTTACATGGAGGAAAAGCGGACGCCTGGACAGCATGCGGCTGTTAAGGGGTGAAGGTTTCAGGTGAGAGAGGACGTTAAAGGCAGTGTCTTTAAGGCACGCCCCCAATATTGTTGTCCGGGTGGAAATCGGGATAAATTCGGGAGAATGGTTGCCCCGGGAGATTTTCGGGAGGTGCACTGAAATTCGGGAGTCTCCCGGGAAAATCGGGACGGTTGGCAAGTATGGACCCCCTCCACACGTCCGTCCGCTGGCGCAACGCGACCGAGTACGCATGCGCGGAAAATGCGCACGTCATAGTCACCTCCAGTGTTGCTTTGTGTGCAAGTTCTTAAATGTAACTTATCTGAACAATATCCAGTGTTGTGCTATTTCAATTAACTGGAATCCAGTGTGCTGTGGGGCCCTATTGTAGTGAATCACACCTGAGACATCATAAATTAATCTAATCTTTAAAGCAAGTAAAATTAGAATTTTCCTGAAGGAATCAATAAAGCACTATGTATCTATCTAGCTATCTGTCTATCTAAAAGTAAACAATGTGATAAAGAACAAATTTAAAACGAGTAATCTTGGGATCTAGATATCTGGTCAGGACACTCCTCACTTTTTTGCCTTCACCTTCATTGTCCATTCCTTTTTGGTGACTTTATATGCTCTGGACCTAGACGTTGAGTCCGTGACATACATGGCGGACAATAACTGATACAGTCAGTCCAAATGCATTCACCGTTTTCCGTAGTCTTCCCTTGACGGCCAGGTAATACAAAGCACACGCTGCCTTTTTTTTTTAATCACATCCACGGGAGCTCGCATTCTCATTGTCTCGACAAATGGACGTAGTTTTTCGGTAAGTAGAATCACAGCTGACCTGGACATTGGAAAGTTCTCTTGCCATCTGAGAAGTGTTGTATCCCAAATAGTTGCAATCGCTTTCTCTTAAGGTATTCATGTGTGATTTCCACAAGCGTCTGTACATGTAGAAGAAGGAGAAACACGGGCATGTCTGGATGACTCGCCTCCATATTTCCAGTGGTTAGCTCCGAGTTACGAAACCGCTTTATTATGAAGCTGGCTGTGGCGCGTTCTTTCTGACGTCACTTCCTGTGTGGGGCGCGGCCTTTCTGGCGTCACTTCCTCTGCGAACTCACTTTGTAAACGATCGATGAGTCCATACAAAGCTAAGAGCCGGAGATTCAAGATGTACAGGGCGCACTTACCCGTGTAAAAAATTACCTTAAACGATAGTTTAGTGTGGCTGAAACGGGGCTTAGGTTAAATGATTATTCATTTAAGGTCCCCCTCCTCGGAAAATTTTTTACACAGGTAAGTGCGCCGTGTATTTCTTGAATCTCCGGCTCTTAGCTTTGTATGGACTCATCGATTGTTTACAAACTGAGTTCGGAGAGCAAGTGACGCAAGAAAGACCGCGCCCCACAAAGGAAGTGACGTCAGAAAGAACGCACCACAGCCAGCTTCATAACAACCAGTTTCCACTCGGAGGTAAACACTAGAAATATGGAGGCGAGTCATCCAGACATGCCCGTGTTTCTCATTCTTCTACATGTACGGACGCTTGTGGAAATCACATGAATACCTTAAGAGAAAGCGATTGCAGCTATTTGGGATACAACACTTTTCAGACGGCAAGAGAACTTTCCAATGTCCAGGTCAGCTGTGATTCTACTTACCGAAAAACGTTGTCCATTTGTCGAAGGAGAGACAACAAGAATGCGGGCTCTTGTGGATGTGATAAAAAAGGTAGCGTGTGTTTTGTATTACCTGGCCGTTGAGGGAAGACTACGGAAAACGGCGAACGCTTTTGGACTGGCAAAGCAGACTGTATCAGTTATTGTCCGCCATGTATGTCGCGGACTCAACGTCTCGGTCCAGAGTATATAAAGTCACCAAAAATGAATGGAAAATGAAGGTGAAGGCAAAAGAGTGAGGAGTGACCAGATATCTAGATCCCTAGATTAATGTTAAATGTTCTTTATCACATTGTTTACGTCTAATAAAGATTTGATTAATTTATGATGGCTCAGGTGTGATTCACTACAATAGGGCCCCACAGCACAGCCTCCCTAGCTCCCACTCCCTTCCCTCTGTTGCAAGTTTTGTTGATTCTATGTAACCTGTTTATGTGTGCTATGGCTATGAGTTTTTTTCCTCCTTGGCCTCAGTCTGGACCCCCTTCTTGGAGTCCAGCCTTTGACTGAATATTTGATTACCGTATTTTTCGGACTATAAGTCGCAGTTTTTTTCATAGTTTGGCCGGGCTCCAGTGCGACTTATATATGTTTTTCTCCTTCTTTATTATGCATTTTCGGCAGGTGCGACTTATACTCCAAAAAATACGGTACTCTAAAAGTATACCTGTTTCTCACCTTTCTTTTTCTGTCTCCCTGTAATGTTTGTCTGATCTTTTTTGATTGATTGATTGATTGATTGATTGATTGAAACTTTTATTAGTAGATTGCACAGTACAGTACATATTCCGTACAATTGACCACTAAATGGTAACACCCCAATAAGTTTTTCAACTTGTTTAAGTCGGGGTCCACGTTAAATATTTCACGGGAATGTGCTGAAAACTCGATTTCCCTTCGGGGCTTAATAAAGTACTTCTGAATCTGAGCGGTTTAGAGTTGTAGCGCACAGCTAAGCAAGCTGGCATCCGTTACAAGTGAATTAAAGCACAGATGCAAACCAATGACAAACCGTCAGTTTTACCTCGAAAACCTAATTTTGCCAGTGGAAACAGGTCAGGATCTTCAGCTCTCGCTGGATCGGTTCGCAGCCGAGTGTGAAGCGACTGGGATGAGAATCAGCACCTCCAAGTCTGAGTCCATGGTTCTCGCCCGGAAAAGGGTGGAATGCCATCTTCGGGTTGGGGAGGAGACCCTGCCCCAAGTGGAGGAGTTCAAGTACCTTGGAGTCTTGTTCACGAGTGAGGGAAGAGTGGATGGTGAGATCGACAGGCGGATCGGTGCGGCATCTTCAGTAATGCGGACGCTGTATCGATCCGTTGTGGTGAAGAAGGAGCTGAGCCGGAAGGCAAAGCTCTCAATTTACCGGTCGATCTACGTTCCCATCCTCACCTATGGTCATGAGCTTTGGGTTATGACCGAAAGGACAAGATCACGGGTACAAGCGGCCGAAATGAGTTTCCTCCGCCGGGTGGCAGGGCTCTCCCTTAGAGATAGGGTGAGAAGCTCTCTCATCCGGGGGGAGCTCAAAGTAAAGCCGCTGCTCCTCCACATCGAGAGGAGCCAGATGTGGTGGTTCGGGCATCTGGTCAGGATGCCACCCGATCGCCTCCCTCGGGAGGTGTTTAGGGCACGTCCGACCGGTAGGAGGCCACGGGGAAGACCCAGGACACGTTGGGAAGACTATGTCTCCCGGCTGGCCTGGGAACGCCTCGGGATCCCCCGGGAGGAGCTGGACGAAGTGGCTGGGGAGAGGGAAGTCTGGGCTTCCCTGCTTAGGCTGCTGCCCCCGCGACCCGACCTCGGATAAGCGGAAGAAGATGGATGGATGGATGGATGGAAACAGGTCAATAGGGAGTAGAGCAATGTATTTTCAAGTGCTCAGGAAGCTAACATTCATGTTTTTGGACTATGGCAGGAGGCCAAACCTGAAATATTCTTGCTCTGAGGCATCACAATTAACCACTATACCAAATTTCGCAGGATAATAACGAGCAAACTGGACTGGAAAGCTTCCATGACAGCAAACCTCTCGCAAAACAACTTGCCAAGTTCTCACCCTGGAAAGGCAAACGCCGCAAAACGCCAAAAAATTGCAAGCAGCCTGACATATTTTTATTTGCACTTTTGCCATACCCATCACAAGAGGGCAACCGTGCCGATTCAGGGAATCAAACGCTATCGGCAAGACTTAGGCTAGATGGAAGGTGATGGTTTGAGGTTAGACGAAGAAGAAGACGGCGGCGGTGTACCCCTGAGCTGGGGTGGAAAAAAAACAAAACGAGCGAGTGGGTGAGCGTTTAGGTGCGTAAAACCCTGTGAGAAGTGAGTGTGAAGACACGAGAGGAGAGGAGAGGAGAGGAGAGTCGCGGCGGCCGAGCTTGCGGTGTGTTATGCTGTTGTGCGATTAACACCAGGGTCACAGCCGTAGGCCGCAGTCTGACACACAGACAGACGGACAAACATTCCACGAGATTGCTTCACCGCGCGACACTCTGGCACTTTCTGGCAGCCGCCACTCATGAGAGAACAAAGTACACCAGTGTGAAGACTTCAGATGACGTACAGCCGCAAAAAGTCCCTGAGCATTCAGTGGAGCCCATGTGAGCAACATCAGACGTGCACACTGTGGCTACACCAGCAGCACACCTGTCCCAAACCTGACTAAATAACAAGTTCAATCTCCATCCATCCATCCGTTTTCTACCGCTTGTCACTTTCGGGGTCGCGGAGGGTGCTGGAGCCTATCCCAGCTGCATTCGGGCAGATAAGTCCCCACCCTTCGCAGGGCCAACACAGACAACATTCTCTTATTATTATAATCAAATGACAACAGTCATTTCCATGAGGTTATTTTCTAATATAAGTGTTTAGTTCCACTTACAATGACAATAACAAAAATATTGTTTTTCATGAACTGTGTACTTGTATTGTTTGTCTGGGTGGAGGTCCTGCTTTGGAAATCATTTGTTTTTATTAGTATGTACTTAATATGGGCAGCACGGTAGTAGAGGGGTTAGTGCATCTGCCTCACAATACGAAGGTCCTGAGTAGTCTTGGGTTCAATCCCGGGCTCGGGATCTTTCTGTGTGGAGTTTGCATGTTCTACCCGTGACTGCGTGGGTTCCCTCCGGGTACTCCGGCTTCCTCCCACCTCCAAAGACATGCACCTGGGGATAAGTTGATTGGCAACACTAAATTGGCCCTAGTGTGTGAATGTGAGTGTGAATGTTGTCTGTCTATCTGTGTTGGCCCTGCGATGAGGTGGCGACTTGTCCAGGGTGTACACTGCCTTCCGCCCGATTGTAGCTGAGATAGGCTCCAGCGCCCCCCGCAACCCCAAAAGGGAATAAGCGGTAGAAAATGGATGGATGGATGGATTTATTTAATATACTAACAGCATATCATGATTAATATTTATAAATTAAGATTCCTAATAAATGACACTGGAATAAGCACACATTTGATTGGTAAATCATAGTGTAACGACCTGGAATGACACTTTATGTGTGGTGTTGGAGTTGTCCAACTTTTTGTGTGGTTGTAAACGCATCACTGGCTAAGTGCCATATATGCATGTGTTGGCGCAAGTGAGAAAGAGCGAGCGGCTGCTGTTGATATAACAAAGTTTGTTTTGGTCTGGTTTGTACTGCAGAAAATGACCAATTTGTTTTACTAATGTTTTGGTGATGTGTTTATGGCCGACAATAAAGAGTTTTGCTCAGTAAAGTGATCGATGGAATTCATGTCCTCAAAGCGTCTCGACAGACGTTACAATATTTGAACAATGATGACGAAAACTGTTTTCTCCGTCGTGTCCGTGTGTCGAAAATTGTTATGCGCTTATTTTTTTATTTGATTATGTGCGTGGCATAGGTTTGCTGTGCGTGGCATAGGTTTGCCGTGCGCAGAGGACGCTTGAGCAGTGCGCAATTGCACAGGCGCGCACCTTAGAGGGAACGTTGTTTTCAACCTATATTCAATTGAATAGACTGCAATGACAAGATACTTAACGTTCGAGCTGGAAAACTTTGTTATTTTTCGCAAACATTAGCTCATTTGGAATTAGATGCCTGCAACATGTTTCAAAAAAGCTGGCACAAGTGGCAAAAAAGACTGAGAAAGTTGAGGAATGCTCATCAAACACTTATTTGGAACATCCCACAGGTGAACAGGCTAATTGGGAACAGGTGGGTGCCATGATTGGGTTTTATCAAATACATTTTCCAAAAAAATGCGACTTATAGTCCAGTGCGACTTTTTTTCCTTCTTTATTATGCATTTTCGGGCCGGTGCAACTTATACTCCGGAGCGACTTATAGTCCTAAAAATACGGTATCTAAGTTACATTTTTAAACCAGTGTGGGGAGCAGGTGGGTAAAGTGTCTTGCCCAAGGACGCAACGGCAGTGACTCGGTTGGCAGAAGCAGGGATCGAACCTGGAACCCTCAAGTTGCTGGCACGGCCACTCTACCAACCAAGCTATACCGCCCCACATGCGTGAGCAAATTGTCAAACGGTTTAAGGACAACATTTCTCAACAAGCTACGGCAAGGAACTTAGGCATTTCACCATCTACGGTCCGTAATGTCATCAAAAGGTTCAGAGAATCTGGAGAAATCACTGCACGTAAGCGATGATATTACGGACCTTCGATCCCTCAGGCAGTACTGCGTCAAAAAGCGACATCAGTGTGTAAAGGATATCACCACATGGGCTCGAGAACACTTCAGAAAACCACTGTCGGTAACTACAGTTTGTCGCTACATCTGTAAGTGCAAGTTAAAACTCTACTATGCAAAGCGAAAGCCGTTTATCAACAACACCCAGAAAGTGGTGGCTTGGGGCCAGCGAAAGCTACGTTGAAGCAACATGCTTTTTGACAACGTTTATTCACTGTCAGGTTGTGACGGTGATTTGAACATTGAATTTTGGTAATTTCCCAACCAACAACGTGGATCCAACGTTAGACGTCAACGTTGTCTCAATTTACAAATACAACTATTTTGCCACGTTGTTTCAAAGTCCGTTTTAAGGGACATTGTATGTATATTCAACGTAGTATCAATGTCGTGTGCCTGCAGGGCCCACTCTTTAATGCAGGGGTGTCAAACGTACGGTCCGAGGGCCGGATCAGGCCCGCGAACAGGTTTTACCCGGCCCGCGGGATGAGTTTGCTAAGTATAAAAAGGAACCTGCAATTGTTTAATGAAAGAAACTGCTGTCCTAAACGTGTCCACTGGATGTCGCAATAGCAGTTCTTTGTATCTTTGTAGATGCTACATATGTACAAAATAAACCACATGATGTTGAGGAAAATGATCAAACTACATAAATAACATCCTGTAATTTGATTTTGATATATTTTTTTTATCTTGATGGATTGAAAATTAACAAAAATGAGTTGATTGATGAACATTATCACATAATTTATTAAGAAAATATAAATAACGACAAATAAACATGTAAGTGTAAAAAAAAACATGATGATTTTTACAATTACAGAATGTGCTTGTTCTATTTTTAAAGAAAGAAAACAATCTAAGTTATCGCGCCGTGATTTTACCAGTCTGGCCCATTGAGGGAGTAGATTTTTCTCCATGTGGCCCCCGATCTAAAATTAGTTTGACACCCTTGCTTTAATGCATTGATTTTCACGGGAATGAGGCCATTTGTACAATTTCAGAATGTGCTTGTTCTATTTGTAAAGAAAAAAAACAATCTGACGTTGTCTTTATTTTTAAGTTATCGCGCCGTGATTTTACCAGTCCGGTAAAATCTTGGGAGTAGATTTTTTCTCCATGTGGCCCCTGATCTAAAAGTAGTTTGACACCCTTGCTTTAATGCATTGATTTTCACGGGAATGAGGCCAAAACTAACCCGGATTAACTGTCGAGAGCTACAACATGTTTTTTTTTTTTAAAAGTCCTGCAAATCAATGACCGCAACAAACACGTTTTTGTGCTGCTTTGCATTATCAAATTAAAGTACTTTATGTTATCACTGGCCTTCTGATGGAAACGTTTCTTGATGCCAATGGTTTCATTCTGGTGCTTCAATCATAAGAGGAAGAATAATCGCAATCTGCGTTTAAAGGCGGCAGTAAAAGAAAATAGTTTTCTTGAAATGAAAAGACAACTTCGACACGGCGTCCTTAACGTGTCAGGACGGAGCAAATGGTGTGTTTGAATGTGTTATTTTCACACCTGCACAGTGAGGCTGGAAAAGTAGAAAATAATTAGAAAGGGCAAAGTGGAGTCACTGAGGGCGGAATAACACACAATATCTACATTGAGGGGCAAGGTAAAAATATTACTGCCTCTTTGTGGTCACAAAGCGCTCATTCGGGCTAAGTGGACTATAATTATGTTACAGTACAGATACAGTAGGGATCTCTGCGTGGAACGAGAGCTGCCAGCTAGACATGTTTACCCATTGCTAAATTGAGTTTATTAGTCTGACGTCAATGTGGGCAATGTTTGACTTATTCTCTTCCAGTACGTCTGCATGGGCCAGGAGCGGGGCTGAAGAGTACAGTGGAAAGCAAAATGTCTTCATTATCTCATTCACTATTGCAATCTAACTTTTTTACCAGTCTGTTAAGTGAGTAATTACATGTTATGATCATATATTTACATATGTTGCGACAATAAAAAAAAATAAAAAAAATTCCCCCAATTAAAATATTACTGATAAAAAATCTATTAAAATTCAGATTTGTTTCTAAAACCCCCCTTTTTTTTTTTTTTTACACATTATGCATATTCGAAAAAAAATCGTACCTTCTAATTTTAAAAGTAAAATGATGATGAATGTTTATTTATATAGCCCTAAATCACAAGTGTCTCAAAGGGCTGCACAAGCCACAAGTACATTCTCGGTTCAGAGTCCACGTAAGGGCAAGGAAAAACTCACAACCCAATAATTTTTAATTTTAAAGTAAAATAACACACTTTATGCTCATAAAAATATATTTTTTTTATTGTAATATTAAAAGTGCAAACTGTAAAAATATAATTTTGTATTTCAAAATCCCGACTTTATTCTTTTAAGTTATTGAAAAAAGAAGACAATAGGGCAATATATATATACACCGTATAAACATATGTATACATACATTTATACACACACATACATATATATATATACATTTATACACACACACACACATTATATATATATATACTGTATATATATATATATACATTTATACACACACATGTATATATATATATATATATATAAACATATATTACATATATTACATATATATATACAAACATATATTACATATATATATAAACATATATTACATGTACAAAACCCAAAACTGGTGAAGTTGGCACATTGTGTAAATGGTAAATAAAAACAGAATACAATGATTTGCAAATCCTTTTCAACTTATATTCAATTGAATAGACTGCAAAGACAAGATATTTAATGTTCGAACTGAGACACTTAATTTTTTTTTTGCAAATAATCATTAACTTCGAATTTAATGGCAGCAACACATTGCAAAAAAGTTTTACCACTGTGTTACATGGCCTTTCCTTTTAACAACACTCGGAAAACGTTTGGGAACTGAGGAGACCAATTTTTGAAGCTTTTCAGGTGGAATTCTTTCCCATTCTTGCTTGATGTACAGCTTAAGTTGTTCAACAGTCCGGGGCTCTCCGTTGTGGTATTTTAGGCTTCATAATGCACCACACATTTTCAATGGGAGACAGGTCTGGACTACAGGCAGGCCAGTCTAGTACCCACACTCTTTTACTATGAAGCCACGTTGATGTAACACGTGGCTTGGCATTGTCTTGCTGAAATAAGCAGGGGCGTCCATGATAACGTTGCTTGGATGGCAACATATGTTGCTCCAAGACCTGTATGTACCTTTCAGCACTAATGGTGCCTTCACAGATGTGTAAGTTACCCATGTCTTGGGCACTAATACACCCCCATACCATCACAGATGCTGGCTTTTCAACTTTGCGCCTATAACAATCCGGATGGTTCTTTTCCTCTTTGGTCCGGAGGATACGACGTCCACAGTTTCCAAAAACAATTTGAAATGTGGACTCGTCAGACCACAGAACACTTTTCCACTTTGTATCAGTCCATCTTAGATGAGCTCAGGCCCAGCGAAGCCGACGGCGTTTCTGGGTGTTGTTGATAAACGATTTTCGCCTTGCATAGGAGAGTTTTAACTTGCACTTACAGATGTAGCGACCAACTGTAGTTACTGACGGTGGTTTTCTGAAGTGTTTCTGAGCCCATGTGGTGACATCCTTTACACACTGATGTCGCTTGTTGATGCAGTACAGCCTGAGGGATCGAAGGTCATGGGCTTAGCTGCTTACGTGCAGTGATTTCTCCAGATTCTCTGAACCCTTTGATGATATTACGGACCGTAGATGGTGAAATCCCTAAATTCCTTGCAATAGCTGGTTGAGACAGGTTTTTCATAAACTGTTCAACAATTTGCTCACGCATTTGTTGACAAAGTGGTGACCCTCGCCCCATCCTTGTTTGTGAATGACTGAGCATTTCATGGAATCTACTTTTATACCCAATCATGGCACCCACCTGTTCCCAATTTGCCTGTTCACCTGTGGGATGTTCCAAATAAGTGTTTGATGAGCATTCCTCAACTTTATCAGTATTTATTGCCACCTTTCCCAACTTCTTTGACACGTGTTGCTGGCATCAAATTCTAAAGTTAATGATTATTTGCAAAAAAAAACAAAAAACTGTTTATCAGTTTGAACATCAAATATGTTGTCTTTGTAGCATATTCAACTGAATATGGGTTGAAAATGATTTGCAAATCATTGTATTCCGTTTATATTTACATCTAACACAATTTCCCAACTCATATGGAAACGGGGTTTGTACATCAAACCTTCGCTTTCAAGCTCCTCCCTTTTCATGCTGGTGTTGGTCGCCCCTGCAGACCGCGCACACACTCAATCGCCCGCGTATTAAAAAACAAAATGTACTCACTGCCGTATGGATTTTTGTTGCAGTAGTCATGACGTGCTCGGTGTGAAGCGTACAGTTGATGCATGGCGAGAAGTGAAGTGTTTGCTTTCCCGGGGCCTTGCAGTGCATTAATCATGGCGTTGAAAAGTGCAGCAACACAATGGAGCGGGAAGAATATAGATGGAGGGATGAATGAATGGATGCACGGTAGGCGAAAGGCAAGAGTGAAAAAAGATGTTTTGAACTCAGGACCGGCAAGGTCCTGAACGGTCCACGGCAACCAGCCGCTTGTTTGCATAGCGCCAATGCAAATACATGTGACAGGAGAGAGGAAAACAATCAAACGGGAGATATGCTATAAATAGCTGCTTGTTTGCGTAAAGCCAAAGCAATGTCAGCGTGAAGCAGGAAGTGCACCGCACTCACAAAGGCAATAGCCAATAAAACTATAATGCATGTGCTGCCGCGATGGTTGCACCCCTGGAAGTGACTTTCCGTCATGTTTGTTGGGTTGAAGTTGAGCAATTTAAAAAGACCTCACAAAACGAAAGTGAATTATATTTATATAGCGCTTTTCTCCAGTGACTCAAAGTGCTTTACATAGTGAAACCCATTGTCTAAGTTAGATTTAAGCCAGTGGGGGTGGCACTGGGAGCAGGTGGGTGAAGTGTCTTGCCCAAGGACACAACAGCTCTGACTAGGGTGGCAGAAGCCTGGGTGTTGCTGGCAATGCAAAACTGAACTTTCCTTCTTTTTAGTTATGCACCACAATGATCATTCAATACATGAAACTGTAATTCCCGGGATGTTAGACGTGACAAATCCTAATTTTGATAGAAAATGCAAGACATTTAAATATGACAACTTGATTAGCTATGTAAGAATAAAAAGCTTGTTGTGTTTGAGAATGTCGGAAGTATTTATGTAACTATTGCATACAACAAAAATAAATAATAAAAATGCAGTGCCTTTATTAACTATGAATAAATAATGAATAATAATCAAATAACCTATAGAAATGTATTTATGTATTTTCACTGACATTGTCACAGGAGTGTTTGAGTAACAATAATAATATTAAAAATAATACAAATAATAATTATTATAATAGTAGTATTAATAATAATAATGATAATAAAATAATACTACTATATTAATAACAATAATTATCATTGGTTTTATGATTATTATATATAATTATTATTGATATTATAATAATGATGATGATGTTAATAACAATAATACTGATTCTGTATTACTATTATCACATCATAAATGCTATAATATTATTATGTTATTTTTAAGAACAAATGTATTGTATAATTCCGGCAACTTTCATAATGATAATAATAATAATAATAACAATAATAATGACTCATATTAATATTACTATTATTTTTTATCATCATCATTATTACTATTATTATTATCATTATTGCCGAGATTAAACATTATACATTATACATTATACATTTGTTCTTAAAAATAACAATAATAGTAATAATATTATTATTATTATATATATATATATATATATATATATATATATATATATATATATATAATATTATTTCATTATGAAAGTTGCTGGAATTAAACAATACATTTGTTCTTAAAAATAACATAATAATAATAATATTATAATCTATATATATATAATATTATAATCTATATATGTATCTATCTATATATATATATATATATATAGAAAATATCTATATATATAATATTATAAACTATATATGTATCTATATATATATATATATATATATATATATATATATATATATATAGATATATATATATAGATTATAATGTTATTAGAATTATGTTATTTTTAAGAACAAATGTATTGTTTAATTCCGGCAACTTTCATAATGATAATAATAATAATAATAATAACAATAATAATGACTCATTAATATTACTATTATTATTATCATCATCATTATTACTATTATTATTATTATTGTTATTATTGCCGGGATTAAACAATACATTTGTTCTTCAAAATACTTAATAATAATAATAATAATGTACTTAAAATATTACATTATAAAATAAGGCAGGCTCTCAGTCATAGAATGAAATATAATTTAAAATAAACAATAAACAATTAAGTGTTCGGTTCTGATTCTGAATGTATTAAACAACAATATTAAACAAACTGAGTAAATAATATGAATAATGCTGTATCAAACGTTTAAGAAATATTAAATAAATAATAAGCATTTAATTAATGAAAAGAGGCATGTTTTTTTTAACGACACTCCCAGGGATAATAGGATTTCATAATTATAATAGACATAATAATGTATCAAAAATGTATGTTTTACTTAAATAATACATGCAGTATTTATCTAAAACCTTTATATTGTAAATAAAATAGAATATATAGTATAACGATTAGTACTATAATGCTAATTTTGACTGACACTCTCGGAGAGTGAGTTGTTAGTGGATTTATGTGTCAATCCCGATGATCAGAATTGTTGCCATGCCTCTTTCACAGGCTCTCATTACGGCGTGCAGCTGTGCCGAGTTTAAGAGCCACGACGTATTTCCCAGCAAATGCACGTGATGCGAAAGCCACCCCCGGCCCTTGTAATGACCGACATCTCTTTCATGGCCGGGTTGTATTGGAGAGACATGGCTGTCCTCCGTGGATTAAACATGCAAAGAGACAGCAGTCAAAATACCTGTGTCAGGACTGTGGTCGTTAGAGCATTCAGTGACTGGCTGGGTAACACACACATACATACACACACACACACACACACACATGCATAAGCAGAACAGAGAGCATGGGGGGATGGTGCACTGCACAGCAGATATGGATTGCCTTTGTGTGTATGCATGAATATACCCACTGCTGCATGGCTTTCACCTCTATGTATGTGCACTGCCTGACCACCACATGTGTGTGCATGCATATATTAAATACCTGCCTTCATGTTTGTGTAACGCGACCCGTCTAATATAACACACATTGATCCCTGCCAGATAAAGATAACATAATGTTTATTTTCCCATAGCAGAGCGGTTCCAGGCCACACCCACCAGCCATGCAGATGAAATATGGTCTTCATTACCTTTTAAACCCTCAACAGGCAGCAAGAGAAAATATGTTCAGGCCAAATGAATTGGAGCACACATGAAAAGGGCAGCGCAACTACAACAACAACCAAAAAAAAAGAAGTAAAATTAAATTAAACACATGAGCTCCATTTGTAATCTGCTCGGTACTGAGAGAGGAGAGGAATAAAATAAGGCGTTTAGCTGCTGATCATGTTAAAGCAAGCAAGTGAACGACTCCCCCGAGGACACCGCGCCTCCATTTCTTGCTTATGATGGACTTAATTGCCTCTATCGGCGCTAAGATATAACATTCGTCTTAGCTTTATTGCTCGCCTTTATGGTCGTGTCCATCACGCTCAAGAGATGCGCAAATGACGCCCTGAAATAATGAGGCAGACTATGGGGGGGGGATATGTTTTGATGGTATGCTGCATTATAAAAAACAACTACACACATCTCCCCCACCTCTGACCCCCTAGAGGCTGGGGGGTGAGGGGGCATAGGTGTAGGGTTTCACATGGTCGCACAATCGAGCCATTGTACCGCTGTTAACACAATGAAAACAACATACTGTCGATAATTAGCTCGCCAGCACTGACTGGTACACAACCTTGACTCAGGTGCAGGAAAATGTTCTCAGCACATACCCGAACCCACAACACCTCTAAGGCAGGGGTGTCAAACTCATTTTAGCTCAGGGGTCCGCATGGAGAAAAATCTACCAGCCAAGTGGGCCGGAATGGTAAAATCACGGCATGATAACGTAAAAATAAAGGCAATTTCAGGTTGTTTTCTTTGTTTTACTTTGGCCAAAAATAGAACAAGCACATTCTAAAAAACGTACAAATCAAAAATAATCCTTTGGACAAAACACTTAAAATGTGTTGAAAATCTGGAGGAAATTGGTGCAGTTTCAAAAAATGCAAATATTAAAACTATTATACTGTAAATAATATAAATATAAGTATAATAATATAAATATAAATAATATAATAAATAATATAATATAAAATATATAATATGTACTCCCAAGTGGGCCAGAATGATAAAATCATGGCATGATAACTTAAAAATAAAGGCAACTTCAGGTTGTTTTCTTTGTTTTACTTCGGCCAAAAATAGAACAAGCACATTCTAAAAAACGTACAAATCAAAAATAATCCTTTGGACAAAACACTTAAAATGTGTTGAAAATCTGGAGGAAATTGGTGCAGTTTCAAAAAATGCAAATATTAAAACTATTATACTGTAAATAATATAAATATAAGTATAATAATATAAATATAAATAATATAATAAATAATATAATATAAAATATATAATATGTACTCCCAAGTGGGCCAGAATGATAAAATCATGGCATGATAACTTAAAAATAAAGGCAACTTCAGGTTGTTTTCTTTGTTTTACTTCGGCCAAAAATAGAACAAACACATTCTAAAAAATGTACAAATCACAAATAATCCTCTGGACAAATATATTCACTTCAAATTTGTTGAAAATTCTGAGGAAATCGGTGCGGTTTCAAAAAATGCAAATATTACAACTATTATACTGTAAATAATATAAAATATATAATATCTACTCCCAAGTGGGCCAGAATGGTAAAATCACGGCATGATAACTTAAAAATAAAGGCAACATAAGGTTGTTTTCTTTGTTTTACTTTGGCCAAAAATAGAACAAGCACTTTCTAAAAAACGTACAAATCAAAAATAATCCTTTGGACAAAACACTTAAAATGTGTTGAAAATCTGGAGGAAATTGGTGCAGTTTAAAAAAATACAAATATTAAAACTATTATACTGTAAATAATATAAATATAAGTATAATAATATAAATATAAATAATATAATAAATAATATAATAAATAATATAATATATAATATAAAATATATAATATGTACTCCCAAGTGGGCCAGAATGATAAAATCATGGCATGATAACTTAAAAATAAAGGCAACTTCAGGTTGTTTTCTTTGTTTTACTTCGGCCAAAAATAGAACAAGCACATTCTAAAAAACGTACAAATCACAAATAATCCTCTGGACAAATATATTCACTTCAAATTTGTTGAAAATTCTGAGGAAATCTGTGCGGTTTCAAAAAATGCAAATATTACAACTATTATACTGTAAATAATATAAAATATATAATATCTACTCCCAAGTGGGCCAGAATGGTAAAATCACGGCATGATAACTTAAAAATAAAGGCAACTTAAGGTTGTTTTCTTTGTTTTACTTTGGCCAAAAATAGAACAAGCACATTCTAAAAAACGTACAAATCAAAAATAATCCTTTGGACAAAACACTTAAAATGTGTTGAAAATCTGGAGGAAATTGGTGCAGTTTCAAAAAATGCACATATTAAAACTATTATACTGTAATTAATATACATATAAGTATAATAATATAAATATAAATAATATAATAAATAATATAATATATAATATAAAATATATAATATGTACTCCCAAGTGGGCCAGAATGATAAAATCATGGCACGATAACGTAAAAAATAAAGGCAACTTCAGGTTGTTTTCTTTGTTTGACTTTGGCCAAAAATAGAACAAGCACATTCTAAAAAACGTACAAATCACAAATAATCCTCTAGACAAATATATTCACTTCAAATTTGTTGAAAATTCTGAGGAAATCGGTGCGGTTTCAAAAAATGCAAATATTACAACTATTATACTTTAAATAATATAAAATATATAATATCTACTCCCAAGTGGGCCAGAATGGTAAAATCACGGCATGATAACTTAAAAATAAAGGCAACTTAAGGTTGTTTTCTTTGTTTTACTTTGGCCAAAAATAGAACAAGCACATTCTAAAAAACGTACAAATCAAAAATAATCCTTTGGACAAAACACTTAAAATGTGTTGAAAATCTGGAGGAAATTGGTGCAGTTTTAAAAAATGCACATATTAAAACTATTATACTGTAATTAATATACATATAAGTATAATAATATAAATATAAATAATATAATAAATAATATAATATATAATATAAAATATATAATATGTACTCCCAAGTGGGCCAGAATGATAAAATCATGGCATGATAACGTAAAAAATAAAGGCAACTTCAGGTTGTTTTCTTTGTTTGACTTTGGCCAAAAATAGAACAAGCACATTCTAAAAAACGTACAAATCACAAATAATCCTCTAGACAAATATATTCACTTCAAATTTGTTGAAAATTCTGAGGAAATCGGTGCGGTTTCAAAAAATGCAAATATTACAACTATTATACTTTAAATAATATAAAATATATAATATCTACTCCCAAGTGGGCCAGAATGGTAAAATCACGGCATGATAACTTAAAAATAAAGGCAACTTAAGGTTGTTTTCTTTGTTTTACTTTGGCCAAAAATAGAACAAGCACATTCTAAAAAACGTACAAATCAAAAATAATCCTTTGGACAAAACACTTAAAATGTGTTGAAAATCTGGAGGAAATTGGTGCAGTTTCAAAAAATGCACATATTAAAACTATTATACTGTAATTAATATACATATAAGTATAATAATATAAATATAAATAATATAATAAATAATATAATATATAATATAAAATATATAATATGTACTCCCAAGTGGGCCAGAATGATAAAATCATGGCATGATAACGTAAAAAATAAAGGCAACTTCAGGTTGTTTTCTTTGTTTGACTTTGGCCAAAAATAGAACAAGCACATTCTAAAAAACGTACAAATCACAAATAATCCTCTGGACAAATATATTCACTTCAAATTTGTTGAAAATTCTGAGGAAATCGGTGCGGTTTCAAAAAATGCAAATATTACAACTATTATACTTTAAATAATATAAAATATATAATATCTACTCCCAAGTGGGCCAGAATGGTAAAATCACGGCATGATAACTTAAAAATAAAGGCAACTTAAGGTTGTTTTCTTTGTTTTACTTTGGCCAAAATTAGAACAAGCACATTCTAAAAAACGTACAGATCAAAAATAATCCTTTGGACAAAACACTTAAAATGTGTTGAAAATCTGGAGGAAATTGGTGCAGTTTCAAAAAATACAAATATTAAAACTATTATACTGTAAATAATATAGAATATATAATATCTACCCCCAAGTGGGCCAGAATGGTAAAATCATGGCATGATAACTTAAAAATAAAGGCAACTTCAGGTTGTTTTCTTTGTTTTACTTCAGCCAAAAATAGAACAAGCACATTCTAAAAAAACGTACAAATCACAAATAATCCTCTGGACAAATATATTCACTTCAAATTTGTTGAAAATTCTGAGGAAATCGGTGCGGTTTCAAAAAATGCAAATATTACAACTATTATACTTTAAATAATATAAAATATATAATATCTACTCCCAAGTGGGCCAGAATGGTAAAATCACGGCATGATAACTTAAAAATAAAGGCAACATAAGGTTGTTTTCTTTGTTTTACTTTGGCCAAAAATAGAACAAGCACATTCTAAAAAACGTACAAATCAAAAAGAATCCTTTGGACAAAACACTTAAAATGTGTTGAAAATCTGGAGGAAATTGGTGCAGTTTAAAAAAATGCACATATTAAAACTATTATACTGTAAATAATATAAATATAAGTATGATAATATAAATATAAATAATATAATAAATAATACAATATATAATATAAAATATATAATATGTACTCCCAAGTGGGCCAGAATGATAAAATCATGGCATGATAACGTAAAAAATAAAGGCAACTTCAGGTTGTTTTCTTTGTTTGACTTTGGCCAAAAATAGAACAAGCACATTCTAAAAAACATACAAATCACAAATAATCCTCTGGACAAATATATTCACTTCAAATTTGTTGAAAATTCTGAGGAAATCGGTGCGGTTTCAAAAAATGCAATTATTACAACTATTATACTTTAAAAAATATAAAATATATAATATCTACTCCCAAGTGGGCCAGAATGGTAAAATCACGGCATGATAACTTAAAAATAAAGGCAACTTAAGGTTGTTTTCTTTGTATTACTTTGGCCAAAAATAGAACAAGCACATTCTAAAAAACGTACAAATCAAAAATAATCCTTTGGACAAAACACTTAAAATGTGTTGAAAATCTGGAGGAAATTGGTGCAGTTTCAAAAAATGCACATATTAAAACTATTATACTGTAATTGATATAAATATAAGTATAATAATATAAATATAAATAATATAATAAATAATATAATATATAATATAAAATATATAATATGTACTCCCAAGTGGGCCAGAATGATAAAATCATGGCATGATAACGTAACAAATAAAGGCAACTTTAGGTTGTTTTCTTTATTTGACTTTGGCCAAAAATAGAACAAGCACATTCTAAAAAACGTACAAATCACAAATAATCCTCTGGACAAATATATTCACTTCAAATTTGTTGAAAATTCTGAGGAAATCGGTGCGGTTTCAAAAAATGCAATTATTACAACTATTATACTTTAAATAATATAAAATATATAATATCTACTCCCAAGTGGGCCAGAATGGTAAAATCACGGCATGATAACTTAAAAATAAAAGCAACTTAAGGTTGTTTTCTTTGTTTTACTTTGGCCAAAAATAGAACAAGCACATTCTAAAAAACGTACAAATCAAAAATAATCCTTTGGACAAAACACTTAAAATGTGTTGAAAATCTGGAGGAAATTGGTGCAGTTTCAAAAAATGCACATATTAAAACTATTATACTGTAATTAATATACATATAAGTATAATAATATAAATATAAATAATATAATAAATAATATAATATATAATATAAAATATATAATATGTACTCCCAAGTGGGCCAGAATGATAAAATCATGGCATGATAACGTAAAAAATAAAGGCAACTTTAGGTTGTTTTCTTTGTTTAACTTTGGCCAAAAATAGAACAAGCACATTCTAAAAAAACGTACAAATCACAAATAATCCTCTGGACAAATATATTCACTTCAAATTTGTTGAAAATTCTGAGGAAATCGGTGCGGTTTCAAAAAATGCAAATTTTACAACTATCCATCCATACATTTTCTACCGCCTATTCCCTTTTGGGGTCGCGGGGGGCGCTGGAGCCTATCTCAGCTACAATCGGGCGGAAGGCGGGGTACACCCTGGACAAGTCGCCACCTCATCGCAGAAATATTACAACTATTATACTTTAAATAATATAAAATATATAATATCTACTCCCAAGTGGGCCAGAATGGTAAAATCACGGCATGATAACTTAAAAATAAAGGCAACTTAAGGTTGTTTTCTTTGTTTTACTTTGGCCAAAAATAGAACAAGCACATTCTAAAAAACGTACAGATCAAAAATAATCCTTTGGACAAAACACTTAAAATGTGTTGAAAATCTGGAGGAAATTGGTGCAGTTTCAAAAAATACAAATATTAAAACTATTATACTGTAAATAATATAGAATATATAATATCTACCCCCAAGTGGGCCAGAATGGTAAAATCATGGCATGATAACTTAAAAATAAAGGCAACTTCAGGTTGTTGTCTTTGTTTTACTTCGGCCAAAAATAGAAGAAGCACATTCTAAAAAACGTACAAATCACAAATAATCCTCTGGACAAATATATTCACTTCAAATTTGTTGAAAATTCTGAGGAAATCGGTGCGGTTTAAAAAAATGTAAATATTACAACTATTATACTTTAAATAATATAAAATATATAATATCTACTCCCAAGTGGGCCAGAATGGTAAAATCACGGCATGATAACTTAAAAAATAAAGGCAACTTAAGGTTGTTTTCTTTGTTTTACTTTGGCAAAAAATAGAACAAGCACATTCTAAAAAACGTACAAATCAAAAATAATCCTTTGGACAAAACACTTAAAATGTGTTGAAAATCTGGAGGAAATTGGTGCAGTTTCAAAAAATGCAAATATTAAAACTACTGTAAATAATATAGAATATATAATATCTACCCCTAAGTGGGCCAGAATGGTAAAATCATGGCATGATAACTTAAAAATAAAGGCAACTTCAGGTTGTTTTCTTTGTTTTACTTCGACCAAAAATAGAACAAGCACATTCTAAAAAACGTACAAATCACAAATAATCCTCTGGACAAAACACTTCAAATTTGTTGAAAATTCTGAGGAAATTGGTGCAGTTTCAAAAACACAATGAGTTTAGACTTCGTCTCTACAAAGCAATTAAACATTAAATTACAGTCTTTCTGGGATTGAGCAAAAACACATGTAAACACTTCCAGGTATCAAATACCGCCTTTGTCATTTCCACGTATCAATCCGGTGCTTACTCAACAAACCGTAAGAAACTGAGGTACAAACTATTCAAAAGGGTTACGTTTGTGTTTGACAGACATTTTGGGCCAACGAGGGTGCCAAATGACGATGTGTTCGAAACAGAAGACGTAAAATGGCAGGTTTTAAGTTCCACGCGGGTCGAGGAGGAGGAGCCACAGTCACCCTTTACTGTCTACCTCTTGCTTGGCCCCGGTATAAACCGTTCGCTTGCCTAACAGAATTGCTATTGTGACATCCAGTGGACACATTTAGAACAGCAGTTTCTTTCTTTAAAAAAAAAACAGCTAATTTTTATACTTAGCAAACTCATCAAGCGGGCCGGATAAAACCTGTTTGCAGGCCCGATCCGGCCCGCGGACCGTAAGTTTGACACCCCTGCTCTAAGGTCAAACACACAACCATTGCTCAGTAGGGACGCAACGATAAACCAGTTTTACTATTAACTGTGATTAAAACCGTCCCAGGTTTTAATCACAGTTGTGTTTTAGTCCTCCTCATTTGCCACAAACAGACTTTTTTCTGGTTCGTTATTTTCGGCACGACTCGCACAGAACCAAAACAAAGCTGCAGTATCCGGAGCTTGGGTACTACAAAAGCAAAGCCATGGGTTCTTTCGATCCGTCCGTAAATATTATCGTAAAATAAGTGTATTTTGTATTCTAACAGTCTTCGACTATCAGTGATAGTCGAAGACTGTTAGAATACAAAATACACTTATTAACAGTCTTCGACTATCAGTGATAGTCGAAGACTGTTAGAATACAAAATACACTTATTTTACGATAATATTTACGGACGGATCGAAAGAACCCATGCCTTTGCTTTTGTAGTACCCAAGCTCCGGATTGCAGTTTAAGAAAGAACAACAAACCATTTGGCAGTATTTACAGTCAAACTATTGGCAGTCCCAGCAGGACTAAAGTGGGTAGAAGAGTCACAGCTAAAAAAGGTAGTGGTCTACTTTGACTCAAGGTCAGCGATTAATCTCCATTCAATATTTGACGCCGCAAAGCAGACAAGATATAGTTAATACCATATATGAACTATTGTTCAGGCTTGACAGGGTGAATACTAAAGTAAGGTTCCTATGGATTCCAGCTCACACAGGCATAAAGGGCAATGAATTGGCAGATCAGCTGGCAAAGCAGACACCAACACTAGGTCAGCACAGAAAGGTACCTCTCAGTAAGGCAGAGGCAAAATCACTAATTAAAGGACATATTTTGAAAGAGTGCCAATTAAATCGGGACATGAGTACAAAAGTAACACACTTATTTGCAATACAGAACACACAAGGAACGGGAAGAACCGTAAGGGGGAGCACAAAAGAGGAGGGAATCATATCACACATTAGATTAGGACACACCAGACTAAACAAGACATTGCACCTTATAAGGAAACACCCAACAGGTACCGTATTTTTCGGACTATAAGTCGCACCGGCCGGAAATGCATAATAAAGAAGGAAAAAAAAACATATATAAGTCGCATTTTTGGGGAAATTGTATTTGATAAAACCCAACACCAAGAATAAACATTTGAAAGGCAATTTAAAATACATAAAGAATAGTGAACAACAGGCTGAATAAGTGTACGTTATATGAGGCATAAATAACCAACTGAGAACGTGCCTGGTATGTTAACGTAACATATTATGGTAAGAGTCATTCAAATAACTATAACATGTAGAACATGCTTTACTTTCTATACGTTTCTATACTTTCTATACGTTTACCAAACAATCTGTCACTCCTAATCGCTAAATCCCATGAAATCTTATACGTCTAGTCTCTTACGTGAATGAGCTAAATAATATTATTTGATATTTTACGGTAATGTGTTTAAAATTTCACACATAAGTCGCTCCTGAGTATAAGTCGCACCCCCGGCCAAACTATGAAAAAAACTGCGACTTATAGTCCGAAAAATATGGTATATGCAATACAGAACACACAAGGAACGGGAAGAACTGTAAGGGGGAGCACACAAGAGGGGGGAATCATATCACACATTAGATTAGGACACACCAGACTAAATAAGACATTGCACCTTATAAGGAAACACCCAACAGGTACCGTATTTTTCGGACTATAAGTCGCACCGGCCGAAAATGCATAATAAAGAAGGAAAAAAAAACATATATAAGTCGCACCGGAGTATAAGTCGCATTTTTTGGGAAAATGTATTTGATAAAACCCAACACCAAGAATAGACATTTGAAAGGCAATTTAAAAGAAATAAAGAATAGTGAACAACAGGCTGAGTAAGTGTACGTTATATGAGGCATAAATAACCAACTGAGAACGTGCCTGGTATGTTAACGTAACATATTATGGTAAGAGTCATTCAAATAACTATAACATATAGAACATGCTGTACGTTTACCAAACAATCTGTCACTCCTAATCGCTAAATCCCATGACATCTTATATGTCTAGTCCAGGGGTCGGCAACCCGCGGCTCTAGAGCCGCCCTAGTGGCTCTCTGGAGCTTTTTCAAAAATGTATGAAAAATTGTTTTAATATGGTTTCCGTAGAAGGACAAACATGACGCAAACCTCCCTAATTGTTATAAAGCACACTGTTTATATTAAACATGCCTAACTGATTCGAGTATTTGGCGAGCGCCGTTTTGTCCTACTAATTTTGGCCGTCCTTGAACTCACCGTAATTTGTTTACATATATAACTTTCTTCGACTTTCTAGGACGTGTTTTATGCCACTTCTTTTTCTGTCTCATTTTGTCCACCAAACTTTTAATGTTGTGCATGAATGCACAAAGGTGAGTTTTGTTGATGTTGTTGACTTGTGTGGAGTGCTAATCAGACATATTTGGTCACTGCATGACTGCAAGCTAATCGATGCTAACATGCTATTTAGGCTAGCTATATGTACATATTGCATCATTATGCCTCGTTTGTAGGTATATTTGAGGTCATTTAGTTTCCTTTAAGTCATCTTAATTCACTTTATATCTCATGACACACTATCTGTATGTAATATGGCTTTTAATTTTTTGCGGCTCCAGACAGATTTGTTTTTGTATTTTTGGTCCAATATGGCTCTTTCAACATTTTGGGTTGCCGACCCCTGATCTAGTCTCTTACGTGAATGAGCTAAATAATATTATTTGATATTTTACGGTAATGTGATAATAATTTCACACATAAGTCGCCCCTGAGTATAAGTCGCACCCCCGGCCAAACTATGAAAAAAACTGCGACTTATAGTCCGAAAAATACGGTACATGCAATACAGAACACACAAGGAACGGGAAGAACCGTAAGGGGGAGCACACAAGAGGAGGGAATCATATCACACATTAGATTAGGACACACCAGACTAAATAAGACATTGCACCTTATAAGGAAACACCCAACAGGTACCGTATTTTTCGGACTATAAGTCGCACTGGCCGAAAATGCATAATAAAGTAGGAAAAAAAACATATAAGTCGCACCGGAGTATAAGTCGCATTTTTTGGGAAAATGTATTTGATAAAACCCAACACCAAAAATAGACATTTGAAAGCCAATTTAAAATAAATAAAGAATAGTGAACAACAGGCTGAATAAGTGTACGTTATATGAGGCATAAATAACCAACTGAGAACGTGCCTGGTATGTTAACGTAACTTATTATGGTAAGAGTCATTCAAATAACTATAACATATAGAACATGCTATACGTTTACCAAACAATCTGTCACTCCTAATCGCTAAATCCCATGAAATCTTATACGTCTAGTCTCTTACGTGAATGAGCTAAATAATATTATTTGATATTTTACGGTAATGTGTTAATAATTTCACACATAAGTCGCTCCTGAGTATAGTATAAGTCGCACCCCCGGTCAAACTATGAAAAAAAACCTGCGGCTTATAGTCCAAAAAATACGGTATATGCAATACAGAACACACAAGAAACGGGAAGAACCGTAAGGGGGAGCACACAAGAGGAGGGAATCATATCACACATTAGATTAGGACACACCAGACTAAATAACACCTTGCACCTTATAAGGAAACACCCAACAGGTACCGTATTTTTCGGACTGTAAGTCGCACCGGCCGAAAATGCATAATAAAGAAGGAAAAAAAAAACATATATAAGTCGCACCGGGGTATAAGTCGCATTTTTTGGGAAAATATATTTGATAAAACCCAACACCAAAAATAGACATTTGAAAGGCAATTTAAAATAAATAAAGAATAGTGAACAACAGGCTGAATAAGTGTACGTTATATGAGGCATAAATAACCAACTGAGAATGTGCCTGGTATGTTAACGTAACATATTATGGTAATAGTCATTCAAATAACTATAACATATAGAACATGCTATACGTTTACCAAACAATCTGTCACTCCTAATCGCTAAATCCCATGAAATCTTATACGTCTAGTCCAGGGGTCGGCAACCCGCGGCTCTAGAGCCGCCCTAGTGGCTCTCTGGAGCTTTTTCAAAAATGTATGAAAAATTGTTTTAATATGGTTTCCATAGAAGGACAAACATGACACAAAACTCCCTAATTGTTATAAATCCCACTGTTTGTATTAAACATGCCTAACTGATTCGAGTATTTGGCGAGCGCTGTTTTGTCCTACTAATTTTGGCGGTCCTTGAACTCACCGTAGTTTGTTTACATATATAACTTTCTTCGACTTTCTAGGACGTGTTTTATGCCACTTCTTTTTCTGTCCCATTTTGTCCACCAAACTTTTAACGTTGTGCATGAATGCACAAAGGTGAGTTTTGTTGATGTTGTTGACTTGTGTGGAGTGCTAATCAGACATATTTGGTCACTGCATGACTGCAAGCTAATCGATGCTAACATGCTATTTAGGCTAGCTATATGTACATATTGCATCATTATGCCTCGTTTGTAGGTATATTTGAGGTCATTTAGTTTCCTTTAAGTCATCTTAATTCAATTTATATCTCATGACACACTATCTGTATGTAATATGGCTTTTAATTTTTTGCGGCTCCAGACAGATTTGTTTTTGTATTTTTGGTCCAATATGGCTCTTTCAACATTTTGGGTTGCCGACCCCTGGTCTAGTCTCTTACGTGAATGAGCTAAATAATGTTATTTGATATTTTACGGCAATGTGTTAATAATTTCACACATAAGTCGCTCCTGAGTATAAGTCGCACCCCCGGCCAAACTATGAAAAAAAAACTGCGACTTATAGTCCGAAAAATACGGTATATGCAATACAGAACACACAAGGAACGGGAAGAACTGTAAGGGGGAGCACACAAGAGGAGGGAATCATATCACACATTAGATTAGGACACACCAGACTAAATAAGACATTGCACCTTATAAGGAAACACCCAACAGGTACCGTATTTTTCGGACTATAAGTCGCACCGGCCGAAAATGCATAATAAAGAAGGAAAAAAACATATATAAGTCGCACCGGGGTATAAGTCGCATTTTTTGGGAAAATGTATTTTAAAAAAACCCAACACCAAAAATAGACATTTGAAAGGCAATTTAAAATAAATAAAGAATAGTGAACAACAGGCTGAATAAGTGTACGTTATATGAGGCATAAATAACCAACTGAGAACGTGCCTGGTATGTTAACGTAACATATTATGGTAAGAGTCATTCAAATAACTATAACATATAGAACATGCTATACGTTTACCAAACAATCTGTCACTCCTAATCGCTAAAACCCATGAAATCTTATACGTCTAGTCCCTTACGTGAATGAGCTAAATAATGTTATTTGATATTTTACGGTAATGTGTTAATAATTTCACACATAAGTCGCTCCTGAGTATAAGTCGCACCCCCGGCCAAACTATGAAAAAAAAACTGCGACTTATAGTCCGAAAAATACGGTATATGCAATACAGAACACACAAGGAACGGGAAGAACCGTAAGGGGGAGCACACAAGAGGAGGGAATCATATCACACATTAGATTAGGACACACCAGACTAAATAAGACATTGCACCTTATAAGTAAACACCCAAGGTAGAGGTAGAACCATTGGGAAATACAGTAGAGAAAGGAGAAAACTAAGAGAGGAAGTTCGAATACATGGACAGAAGGAGGTTTCTATCTCCCGATATTTTTTTTATTAGTCAGAACAAAAAGCGGTAACAAATTAAAACAACGGATAGAAAAGAGAACGAGAGTCTCCAAACGATTTATTCCAGAAGGAGACTGAGGGCAACAAGAAAACGGAGCATCGCAGCAAAATGGGGAACCTTAAAAACGGCTCGCTTTCCGGTCACGTGAGGACTTGTGCCCACGTTTCTTTAAATCCATCAAATCCACTTGCATATATCATCGTACTGACTACACAATAGGAGTCTTTCAAGGGGTTGGCCCTGGAGGACACCAACAAAGGGCCCTCTCTTTTCCAGTGGAGTAATTCAACGAGAGCCAAACGTCATTTTCTGTTATTTCGTGTGTGTGTGTGTGCACATCTTCTTCTGCACCAAGTGCAATCAAGTGGAGAAGGCATAAAAAGAGAACAGGCATTTTTTCTCTCTCTCTCTCTTTCAAGGTCTTGTCAAGTACTTTCTTTCCAAATAATATTTCCTCTCCAGGATGAAAGGGCAGAAAAATGTAGAAAGTAATGGCGAGCATTGGGATTTGGGAGCCAATGCGTTGAGTAAATGCAGGTATTTTTTTTAAGCATCAGGGTAGTTTCCTTCCACACCGAGCTCGAGATCTCGATTGTGTTGTGTGACGGTTGACTCGGAATGTTGGACATTGAACTCATCACAGGTGAAAATAAGAGCAGAAAGTGAAGTAGTGTCAGCTTTGAGATAATCAGCGTCTCCTAAGGATGACATTCCCAAAGTCTTTTTCTCAGTCTGTGGTGCAGGTGAGATGTATTTGCAATTGTTTGAATGGAAAATATATATATATTTTTTTAGAATAATCATGATTAGAGATGTCCGATAATGGCTTTTTTTTACTGATATTCCGATATTGTCCAACTCTTAATTACCGATTCCGATATCAACCGATACCGATATATACAGTCGTGGAATTAACACATTATTATGCCTAATTTTGTTGTGATGCCCCGCTGGATGCATTAAACAATGTAACTTTACCATGAATTGAATAACGTGGACCCCAACTTCAACAAGTTCAAAAACGTATTCGGGTGTTACCATTTAGTGGTCAATTGTACGGAATATGTACTGTACCTACTTTACCTACTCAGTGGCCTAGTGGTTAGAGTGTCCGCCCTGAGATCGGTAGGTCGTGAGTTCAAACCCCGGCCGAGTCATACCAAAGACTATAAAAATGGGACCCATTACCTCCCTGCTTGGCACTCAGCATCAAGAGTTGGAATTGGGGGTTAAATCACCAAAAATGATTCCCGGGTGCGGCGCCGCTGCTGCCCAATGCTCCCCTCACCTCCCAGGGGGTGATCAAGGGTGATGGGTCAAATGCAGAGAATAATTTCGCCACACCTAGTGTGTGTGTGACAATCATTGGTACTTTAACTTTAACTTTACTGTGCAATCTACTAATACACGTTTCAATCAATCAATCAAAAACAAGGTTTTCCAAAATAAGAGTACAACTTCAACTCCAGTTATGGAAAAAAGTGCCAACATGGCACTGCCATATTTATTATTGAAGTCACAAAGTGCATTTTTTTTTTATAACATGCCTCAAAACAGCAGCTTGGAATTTGGGACATGCTCTCCCTGGGATAATCCTAATACCCACTACAACTATGTGAAATACTATACTTTGGACTTTCACAAAGTGCATTATTATTATTTATTTTTTTAAACATGCCTCAAAACAACAGCTTCAGTCCATAGTAGAGGGGGGTGTATATTGTAGCGTCCCGGAAGAATTAGTGCTGCGAGGGGTTCTGGGTATGTGTTCTGTTGTGTTTATGTTGTGTTACGGTGCGGATGTTCTCCCGAAATGCGTTTGTCATTCTTGTTTGGTGTGGGTTCACAGTGTGGCGCATATTTGTAACAGTGTTAAAGTTGTTTATACGGCCACCCTCAGTGTGACCTGTATGGCTGTTGACCAAGTATGCATGGCATTCACTTGTGTGTGTGTGTGTGTGTGTAAATGCCGCACATTTTATGTGACTGGGCCGACACGCTGTTTGTATGGATGAAAAGCGGATGTGACGACAGGTTGTAGAGGACGCTAAAGGCAGTGCCTTTAAGGCACGCCCCCAATAATGTTGTCCGGGTGGAAATCGGGAGAAATTCGGGAGAATGGTTTCCCCGGGAGATTCTCGGAAGGGGCATTGAAATTCGGGAGTGTCCGGGAATATCGGGAGGTTGAAACCGATACCGATAATTTCCGATATTACGTTTTAAAGCATTTATGTCCGATATTATCGGACATCTCTAATTGTGATTTTTATTTGTAATGATTCTTAATCAATTAAAAACAAATCAAAATATTATAATTGTTTTTCTTTCCAATCTGTCCTGTCCAGCCACTCAGGCAAATCATATTTTTGATGAAGATAAGAGGTGTCAAACTCACATGGAGAGGAAAATCTACTCTCAAGTGGTCCGGACAGGTAAAATCACGGCACGATAACTTAAAAATAAAGACAACTTCAGATTGTTTTCTTTGTTTAAAAATAGACCAAGCACATTCTGAAAATGTACAAATCATAATGTTTTTTGTTTTTTTTACACTTACATGTTGCAGGTAATAAATAGTATTCTATTTTCATTTGTCGTTATGTATACATTCTGAATACATGATGTGATCGTGTTCATCAGTCACGTGGGTGGAGTTGAGTCTGGCAGAGTTTTAAAATGCTCTCGTTGGTGTTCATTTTTAATCTATCAGGAGATAAAATGAATACTATCAAAATCAAATTACAGGATGTTATAATGGAATTTACTCATTTAAATCATGTGATTTATTCTGTACACAAATTTGGGTATCAATCGGATACCAAGTCGTTACAGGATCATACATTGGTCATATTCAAAGTCCTCATGTGTCCAGGGACATATTTCCTGACTTTATAAACATAATATGAATTAAAAAAAAAGAAAAGAAGATTTTGTGATGTTTAAACATATCGATGTACCGTATTTTCGGAGTATAAGTCGCACCGGAGTATAAGTCGCACCTGCCGAAAATGCATAATAAAGAAGGACAAAAACATATAAGTTGCACTGGAGCCCGGCCAAACTATGAAAAAAAACTGCGACTTATAGTCCGAAAAATACGATAATCATAGTAGTATTGACTAGATACGCTCCTGTACTTGGTATCATTACAGTAGATCCACCAATGGCGTTTGTTTACATTTTGACGCCAGTGAGCTACGGTGTGTAGTGAGCATGTTTAGCTATTCCTCGTCCTGCAGGGATGATACTTGTAAGAAACGTACTTTATTTGTCGCCATGGAGGCGAGGATTAGTGATTTAGAAGTAGCTAGAAAACACTAGAGACTGGGGCGGGACTTTAGCCATGTCTTAAAGCACCTCTTCCTGAGGGCGTTTCAGTGTTATAACTTCATCTTTATCGTTAGTTTTTAAGCCAAAATGCGTCCGTTCTTCCTTTTCTGTCTACACACTGTGTCTGCTTGTAAGTACTCTGTGATTGTGCGCTGCCGAACATGCTCATCTGCTCGTAAAACCAACAATGGCACGACATGACAATGATGTGGGGTTGGGGGGGTGGTGGACCGGTACTTTTTAGAGGCGGTATAATACCGAATATGATTCATTAGTATTGCGGTACTATACTAATACCAGTATACCGTACAGCCCTACTCTGCAAGTAATGTTCCAACTATACCATGCACCATGCAGTAGCGGTTCAAGCTATGCGGGCAATTGCCCAGGCCAGCCTTCTCTCGGGGGGCAGCGCAAGAATGAGGTGGAACAAAAAAAGATTCATATCTATTTGTGTCCAGTGTTTATTTATTCATCAGGTCAGGATATGTGTGTCAGATGAGCGCCCACTACAGGCCCTCCATACTGCCCACATGAACTTCACCAAACCAACAGGAGATGAAAAGAGATTATGATCACAAATCAAAATCTCTTATCAATGTAAACAAGGAAGTGAGGAAGAGAGTAGTGCCTCTCAATTATTTTCTGTCATGGCCCCAATGGGGGAGAGAAATTTACCGTGCCCCCCCCCCCCCCCCCCCCCTTAATTGAGTTATATTGAGAACAAGACGATATATATTTATTTTTTTGTAAAGCACACTGTGTGAGTTACATTTTTTTTGTATGCCGCTGACACGTTTTTCCTTTAATTTCATGTTTCGAATATATATATACATATATATAAATAAATAAAAAAAACGATACCGATAATTTCCGATATTACATTTTAACGCATTTATATATGTGTATATATATATGTATATATATATGTGTATATATATATGTATATATATATATATATATATATATATGTATATATATATATGTATATATATATATATATATATATATATACATACATACATATATATACACACATATATATATATATATATATATATATATATATATATATATATATATATATATATATATATATATATATATATACACTCAGGTCCGTATGGACCTGGAGGGGGCTTGCCTGTTGTCCGGCTGGAAATCGGGAGAAATTCGGGAGAATGAATGTCCCGGGAGATTTTCGGGAGAGGCACTGAAATTCGGGAGTCTCCCGGAAAATTCGGGAGGGTTGGCAAGTATGGTTCCAACAAAGGTTAGTTCGTTGGTTAGTTTCAGTTTGTTTCGAACATTAATACAATACCATTGCAATGTTATGCATCGCATATTTCCAGTTGTTTCGTTAGTTTTACGGCATACCGGTACTAATAAATTACCACGGTACTAAGAATTAAAATTGGTACTATACTGCTTTTGAAAAATACCGCTACTTTTTTTTCCCCCCAGCGACATGATGCGCGCTGCGGTGATAATGCTGGCATATAAGCCGCAGCGCATGTTAGTTAACACACGCACACACAGCACTTGTAAGCAGAAACAGTGTGAAATGTTGAATGGACGTATTTTTGCTTTAAACCTACCGATAAAGGTGGAGCTGTAAACACTAAAGCGGTGCTTTAAAACATAGCGAGCTATTCACTATTCCCAAGTGAGTATCCAATCACAGCGTAAGGCCAGCTAGAAGACCTTACTAACAACAACGCTTGATCTGATTGGCTATCGTAACTGTCTATCAACTGTATGTCCCCCGTTCACTTACAGTGCAAGGACGCCCGCATTGTTGATTCTGAAGGCCCCAGGCAGATTTGCTACAGCATGGCAACATAAGCTAGCTGATTTCTGATTGGATACAAACTAAAATTAAAAGCAACAACACCCGGAACGAGCATAATATGACATTATAGGGAAAGTAAATAAAAAATTACTTTTATCTTTAATCATGATCATGATTTCTGGTTACGGTATGTTAGGCCAGCAGAGCAGGCCCTGCTGGCCCTGATGGCACACCACTGCAATTTAATGTGAAATATCGATTAAACAAACAGCTAATGGGGGGAAATGGGGTCTGGCACAGGGCGCCATTAAAGTTAGAGCTAAAACTAACCGCCATTTTGCAAACATTCATGTAAAGTGAATATAGTGCAGCGTCAGCAAAAATAGGACGTATACTTCATACTTGCTCACCAGTGTGGCGTTTGAATTCTAAATGCAGCACAGACCAGTTCTGTCAATAAGCGCTGGAAATACACTCAGCGCTCTTTCAATCAGTGCCATGCTGACTCTACAAGCCAAGGCGTGTGTGTGCGTTTGTTTGTGTGTGTGTGTGTGTGTTCTTGTATTTCTACTCTTCTTGAGACATCAACAAGGAAAAGTACCTTCCATATGAGGACCGGTGAACAAGTTAGGACATAAATCATGGTCCCAATACGGAAAACCATTGCATCTAATAGAGAATGTCTCATTTGCACCCCTGGTGGTGAAATCTATCAAAATGAGGGATTTTTCAAATTGACTGCGTGTCGGTTTTAAAAGTGCTCCCCCTCTGGTCAACATATGAAATAACAAGTGTGTGTAAAAATTTGAAGTGCACCCCCTTCTGGCCAACATATGTAATAACAAGTGTGTGTAAGAAATTGAAATGCGCCCCCGTTGGCCAACATTAATTAAAAAAAAAAAAAAAAAAAAAAAAAAAAAAAAATGTATATAGAGACATACTGTAATAACTTGAAGTAAATAATGAAAAATAAAAAACAATTACAAACAAAAAATTCAAATAAAAATCACTAAAAGCAGCCTTTTTCTCACAATGTGTCGACTTTTTTCTTATAAATTTGGGGACAATTTCTCATATTCTTTCTGTTTCTGTAATATTGCAATATTTTCTCGTAAAATAACTTTTTAATGTAAAATTAATTACTTTTTAATGCAAAATGGTGACATTTGTCATATAAAATTCCGACTTTTATCACAATATTGCCAATTTTTTTTGTTGTTCTTGTAAAATAGTGACATTTTTTGAGTAAAATTATGACTTTTGTCCTAATTTTGCCAAGTAAAATTCAGATTATTATTGTAATATTGCCAAAATGTATACGTTTTCTTATAAAATTGTGACTTTTGTCGAGTAAAATTACGACTTTTCATAATTGCTAAAATGTTAAGCTTTTCTTGTTTAAAATTGCGACTGTTATTGAGTAAAAGTCCAACTTTTATCATAATATTGCACCAATGTTCAGTTTTTCTCGTAAAATTTTGACTTGCGTAGAGTGAAATTACGACTTTTATCATAATACTGCCAAAATTCTAAGTATTTCTTGTGAAATTGTGACCTTTTTCTTGTGAAATTCCAACTCATCCAAGCTTTTTTATATTTGCATAGTTTGTATATATTGTTAATGTTGTAAATACACATCTTTATATATCTACGAAGGGTGGTCCTAAAGAGGTAGGCATTTTTCGGAGGTCTCAAGAAGGTAACAAATTCAAAAGTGTGTGTGTGTGTGTTCTTGTATTTCTGCCCTACTTGAGACATCAACAAGGAAAAGTACCTTCCATATGAGGACCGGTGAACAAGTTAGGACCGAAATCATGGTCCCAATACGGAAAACCATTGCATCTGGTAGAGAGCCAAACACTAGAGTCCGTGAACATTGCTCCAAAGTCAGTTTTTTGTTTGTTGATTTAATGTGCATACAAAAGTAAACATTGACAGGTGCAAAGGCAGCAATATATGATAAAACAAGACGGTAGCTAAAGAAGAACTTCCCTATTCATCCCCGAAAAAACCCGGCAGGTGAACAGCTGATTTTACGATTTCCGGTGCTGACGTAAGACAACCCGCGTCCCATATGTGACCATAGGATGAACAAATACACTACGGTACTAAGAATATGGCGGCTATTAACAGTTAGCTTCTACAGCTGGGTTGCCCAAAGTGTGGCACAGGGGCCATCTGTGGTCCATGACTTGTTTGTTATCGGCCTTAAGCACATTACAAAAAACAAAAAATAGAGATCTCATTTACCCCTGGTGGTGAACTCTATCAAAATTAGGGTGGCTCCAAAAAGGAGGGATTTTTCAAATTGACTGTGTGTCGGTTTTAAAGGCCTACTCAGTGGCCTAGTGGTTAGAGTTCAAACCCCGGCCGAGTCATACCAAAGACTATAGAAATGGGACCCATTACCTCCCTGCATTTCATACAGTATTAAGGGTTGGAATTAGGGGGTTAAATCACCAAAAATAATTACCGGGCATGGCCACCGCTGCTCCTCACTGCTCCTCACTGCTCCTCTCACCACCCAGGGGGTGAACAAGGGGACGGGTCAAATGCAGAGGACAAATTTCACCACACCTAGTGTGTGTGACAATCATTGGTATTTTAACTTTAACTTTAAAAGTGCTCTCCTCCGGTCAACATATGAAATAACAAGTGTGAGTAAAAATTTGAAGTGCTCCCCCTCTGGCCATAACAAGTGTGTGTAAGGAATTGAAATGCGCCCCCTTTAGCCAAAATTAATTTAAAAAAAATATATATAAAATATGTATATAGAGACATACTGTTATAACTTGAAGTAAATAATGAAGATGAAAAACCAATTACAAACAAATAATAAAACAATTTTTTTTTTACTAAAAGCAGCCTTTTTCTCAGAATGCGTCGACTTTTTTCTTATAAAATTGGGCACAATTTCTCATATTCTTTCTGTTTCTGTATTATTGCAATATTTTCTCGTAAAATAACTTTTTAATGTAAAATGAATTACTTTTTAATGCAAAACGGTGACATTTGTCATATAAAATTCTGACTTGTATCACAATATTGCCAATGTTTTTGTTGTGCTTGTAAAATAGTGATATTTTTTCAGTAAAAATATGACTTTTGTCCTCATTTTTCCCCAAAAAAACAAAACAATTTACTAACAGTTTACCTTTTTTATATTGGCATAGTATGTATATATTATTAATGTTGTAAATACAAATCTTCATATATCTAGAAAGGGTGGTCATAAAGAGGTAGGCATTTTTCGGAGGTCTCAAGAAGGTAACAAATACAAGTATGTGTGCGTGCAAGTGTGTGTGTGTGTGTGTGTGCGCGCGCGCGCCCTCGCATCCAGCCGGAATATTCTATTACCAATCTAATTGCACATTCCGCTCTGACAAGACCTCATTAAAGCGTAATTATACACATGTTGTTTTCTACAAACATCTCCATTTGAGTCTCTCTGCCTTGTAATTGTTCAGCGGGGACGGCCGGTTGAGATTTTGCAGATTGAAGAAGACGCAGAAGAAGAGCGAGCGAGGAAGGGGAGAGAGAGAGAGAGAGAGAGAGAGAGAGAGAGAGAGAGAGAGAGAGAGAGAGAGAGAGTGAGGAGTGTGTGGAAGTAGGTCATGCCTCTCCATAAACAAGGCACGGTTTCTAAAATAATACACCCATCCAGTGGAAGTAATGGCAAACAAGTGAGCGAATGCAGAGCTCATGTAATATTTACAGAGCACTAATACATAGATGGCAGCTTTCTTTCTCAAGAAGGACCCACCCCTCTAACCTAGAGCTTTTTTCTCTTTTTTTCATCATCCCCCCCTACCCCTTGCTACTTGCCATTTGAATTTCAGAGAAGTGCATTGATATGGCAGGGAATGTGTGTGTGTGTGTGTGTGTGTGTGTTCCTGCTCCCTGCTTCCATCCATGCAGTTTTTACTTGCTCTTTACCCCCCCCCCTGCACATTGGCTACATCCCGGGCCCTAATCCAGACTATTTGCGGCATGGCCGATGATATTACTGCGGAGAATTGTCCTTTTAAAATACTTCTTCAAGGCCCAGCTGGTGCTGTGAGGTCACCAGGCGCTCGTTCAGCGTGGAGCCCAGCATGGAGCCTCCCGGGCCCCGCCGCTAACTGACCGTGTCGGGTTGAGACCGGGCCCTTGGGATTTTTTGCCCCCCCGCTGCCTGTTAGGGCAAAGACCTTGAAGGAATAAAGTCTTCCGCGTGTTTGCAGGGTAAAATTCCAGTGAGAAATGTACAGTTTGTTTATCTTTTTTTTTTTTTTTTAAAGGGGAACATTATCACAATTTCAGAATGGTTAAAACCATTAAAAATCAGTTCCCAGTGGCTTATTATATTTTTCGAAGTTTTTTTCAAAATTTTACCCATCACGAAATATCCCTAAAAAAAAGCTTCAAAGTGCCTGATTTTAACCATCGTTATAAACACCCGTCCATTTTTCTGTGACGTCACATAGTGAAGCCAACACAAACAAACATGGCGGAAAGAACAGCAAGCTATAGCGACATTAGCTCAGATTCAGACTCGGATTTCAGCGGCTCAAGCGATTCAACAGATTACGCATGTATTGAAACGGATGGTTGTAGTGTGGAGGCAGGTAGCGAAAACGAAACTGAAGAAGAAACTGAAGCTATTGAGCCATATCGGTTTGAACCGTATGCAAGCGAAACCGACGAAAACGACACGACAGCCAGCGACACGGGAGGAAGCGAGGACGAATTCGGCGATCGCCTTCTAACCAACGATTGGTATGTGTTTGTTTGGCATTAAAGGAAACTAACAACTATGAACTAGGTTTACAGCATATGAAATACATTTGGCAACAACATGCACTTTGAGAGTGCAGACAGCCCAATTTTCATCAATTAATATATTCTGTAGACATACCCTCATCCGCGCTCTTTTCCTGAAAGCTGATCTGTCCAGTTTTGGAGTTGATGTTAGCAGGCCAGGGAAGCTAGGGTCGATAGGGGGTTTAGCTCGCTCGTCTGCGGGAACAAACTGCCGCCATTGCTTGCCGTGCTACCGAGGTCCTTTGTCCCTGAATTGCTCACACACTCCGGCAGATTCAATGGGGGTCTGGCGGCAGATTTCTTTGACTTTATCGTTGGAAATGCATCTGCTTTGAGTGTCGCAGGATATCCACACATTCGTTCCATCTCTGTCGTAGCATAGCTTTTGTCGGTAAAGTGTGCTGAACAAACGTCCAATTTCTTGCCACTTTCGCATCTTTGGGCCACTGGTGCAACTTGAATCCGTCCCTGTTTGTGTTGTTACACCCTCCGACAACACACCGGCGAGGCATGATGTCTCCAAGGTACGGAAAACAGTCGAAAAAACGGAAAATAACAGAGCTCATTTGACTCGGTGTTTGAGAAAATGGCGGATTGCTTCCCGATGTGACGCCACGTTGTGACGTCATCGCTCCGAGAGCGAATATTAGAAAGGCGTTTATTTCGCCAAAATTCACCCATTTAGAGTTCGGAAATCGTTTAAAAAAATATATGGTCTTTTTTCTGCAACATCAAGGTATATATTGACGCTTACATAGGTCTGGTGATAATGTTCCCCTTTAAATCTGGACTATAAGATCAGATTTTTATTATAATATTGCCAACATTTTTAAGTTTTCTTAAAAATTGTGACTTTTGTCGAGTAAAATTACGACTCTTTTTTTCATAAAATTGCCAAAAATGTATGTAGAGACATATTGTAATAACTTGAAGTAAATAGTGAAGTTTAAAAACCAATTACAAACAAAAAATAAAAAAACTAATCAGTCTTTTTCTCACATGTCGACTTTTTTCTTATAGAATTGGGAACTAATTCTCATATTATTTCTGTTTCTGTAATATTGCAATATGTTCTCGTAAAATTATTACTTTTGTATGTAAAACTATTAATTTTTAATGCAAAATGGTGACATTTGTCATATAAAATTTTGACTTGTATCACAAAATTGCCAATTTTTTTGTTCTTGTAAAATAGTTAAATTTTTTGGAGAAAAATTCCGATTATTATTGTAATATTGCCAACATTTTAAAATTTCCTCATAAAATTGTGACTTTTGTCGAGTAAAATTACGACTCTTTTCATAAAATTGCCAAAAATAATAAAATAAATATGTATGTAGAGACATGTTGTAATAACTTGAAGTAAATAATGAATATTAAAAACCAATTACAAACAAAAAATAAAATCAGTCTTTTTTTAAGTTTTCTTAAAAATTGTGACTTTTGTAGAGTAAAATTACGACTCTTTTTTTCATAAAATTGCCAAAAATGTATGTAGAGACATATTGTAATAACTTGAAGTAAATAGTGAAGTTTAAAAACCAATTACAAACAAAAAATAAAAAAACAAATCAGTCTTTTTCTCACATGTCGACTTGTTTCTTATAAAATTGGGAACAAATTCTCATACTCTTTCTATTTCTGTAATATTGAAATATTTTCTCGTAAAATTATTACTTTTGTATGTAAAATCATTACTTTTACATGCAAAATGGTGACATTTGTCATATAAAATTCTGACTTGTATCACAAAATTGCCAATTTTTTTGTTGTTCTTGTAAAATACTAAACATTTTTGGAGTAAAATTCCGATTATTATTGTAATATTGCCAACATTTTAAAGTTTCCTTATAAAATTGTGACTTTTGTCGAGTAAAATTATGACTCTTTTCATAAAATTGCCAAAAATAATAAAATAAATATGTATGCAGAGACATGTTGTAATAACTTGAAGTAAATAATGAAGATTAAAAACCAATTAAAACAAAAAATAAAAGCAGTCTTTTTCTCACAATGTGTCGACTTGTTTCTTATAAAATTGGGAACAATTTCTCATATTCTTTCTATTTCTGTAATATTGCAATATTTTCTCATAAAATGATTACTTTATGTAAAATTATTACTTTTTAATGCAAAATGGTGACATGTCATATACAATTCTGACTTTTATCACAAAGTTGCCAATTTTTTTGTTCTTGTAAAATAGTGAAATTGTTTTGAGTAAAAGTATGACTTTTGTCATAATTTTGCCAAGTAAAATTCCGATTATTATTTTAATATTGCCAACATTTTAAAGTTTTCTTGTCAAATTGTGACTTTTGTCCAGTAAAATTACGACTCTTTTCATAAAATTGCCAAAATGTTAAGCTTTTCTTGTAAAATTGCAACTGTTAAGTAAAATTCCAACATGTATCATAATATTGCACAAATGTTCAGTTTTTCTCGTTAAAATTTTGACTTGCGTTGAGTAAAATTACGACTTTTATTATAATACAGTCGAGGATGTCATTGTGGCTTGTGCAGCCCTTTAAGACACTTCTGATTCAGGGCTTTGTAGCTGGGATAGGCTCCAGCACCCCCCGCGACCCCAAAAGGGATAAGCGGTAGAAAATGGATGGATGGATGGATGATTCAGGGCTATATAAATACACTTTGATTGATTGATTGATTGATATAGTAGTAAAGCATGTTCCACCGAATCTGTGGAAATAAAGTGCACAAAAACGTGGTAAAAATGAAGTCTAAGATATTTCTTGCATATTTAATAACTACAACTAAAACAAGAATTTCAAACAACCTTGAACAGAGGAAAAATAGCATTTGTTACTCGCCCCCAGAGGTGGGTAGTAATGCGCTACATTTACTCAGTTACATCTACTTGAGTAACTTTTGGGATAAATTGTACTTCTAAGAGTAGTTTTAATGCAACATACTTTTACTTTTACTTGAGTATATTTATAGAGAAGAAACGCTACTTTTACTCCGCTCCATTTATCTACATTCAGCTCGCTACTGATTTTTATCGATCTGTTAATGCACGCTTTGTTTGTTTTGGTTTGTCAGACAGAACTTCAAAGTAGGATCTACCGCATGCCTGCGTTTCACCAATCAAATACAGTCACTGGTGACGTTTCACTCCGTTTCACCAATCAAACAGAGCCAGGCGGTCACATGATTAACTCCACATAAAGTTTCAGCGGCAAACGACAAGAAGCTTAAGCTTACATGAACTCAACGTCAAATTTAAGTAACATTAGTAGATATTTTGGCTGTCACCGTAGGCTGATGTTAGCTTCCCTGCTATGAATCACTGTCAAATGTACATCGTGTGGGGACATTTATTAACGCACTGTAGCCTCATAGACACACACATGCATGCATAGAAACACCAATCAGAAGTGCACAGTTTTTTGATTGATTGATTGAAACTTGTATTCGTAGATTGCACAGTACAGTACATATTCCGTACAATTGACAACTAAATGGTAACACCCAAATACGTTTTTCAACTTGTTTAGGTCGGGGTCCACGTAAATCAATTCATGGTACAGTGTGTTCCCAGGTGCAGCCCACACCTATCAGTTTATGGTTTGCGTAAAGGCTAACTTGTTATTTTCCTTTGTAATCTCTGCCTACTGAGCCTATGGTGCTGTTAAGTTATTGTGGCTCTATTTTTTTATGTTAATGTATTATTATTTAATATATATTATTGTTTTAGTTGCTTAAGAGATATTCCTGGCTCTGAATTTGCTCATTGCTATTTTTATGTTTTTGTGCATTATTTGTTGCCGTCGTCATTAAACGAACAGGTTACTCATCAGTTACTCAGTACTTGAGTAGTTTTTTCACAACATACTTTTTACTTTTACTCAAGTAAATATTTGGGTGACTACTCCTTACTTTTACTTGAGTAATAAATCTCTAAAGTAACAATACTCTTACTTGAGTACAATTTCTGGCTACTCTACCCACCTCTGCTAGCCCCTGCTACCTAAAAATGAGTCTTTCCTATGAAATAAAATAATTTAAATCCTTATATGCCAACACATCTATTAGTGTTATTAAATTACAACGGCATTCTTTTTGTTTTGTTTCAGTTTCACAAATTCCCCAGTAAATTCACCAAGACGTCACTGTGGAGTTCTTGAGTCTGTTTAGCTGATTGGAGAGCTATCTTCCGCAGCTAATGGGTACATGACGATGACTACTGTTTTGTTTGATCAGCCGTTTTACTGCCGTGTTACAGACGTCGTTTGGAAACAACTAAGGTATGTAAATAAAGATTTACAGAATCTTTCTGTGTAAATAACTCCTTTCACAGCGTATATATCTGTGGCTTATAGTTTGGTACGGCTAATATCTGAAAAATAAAAATGTTCCCCTTAAATTTAGAGGGTACTTGTGGGAGAAATCTTTGTTGGCAAGAACAAACCGTTTCTTTTGGTTTATCACCAAGCTCGCGTAGATCTCAGGGGGGATTGTAACCCACTCCTCTAAACATATGTTCTCCAAATACTGAAAGTTTTGAGGCTGTCACTTGGCAGCTTTGGAAGAGTTTTTGACGTGTGACTGTGTACCAAAGCAATGCTGGTAATGGAAGTACTGCATGTTTACCCAGAAAAGTAGCAAGTTTTGCTGACGTCTTAATTACGCTGACGTGCATTTTGACAATGCATGAAATGAGACGTCAATCACAGAGCGACCAGCATCGGCGCCACTTAGCGCCCGAAAAAAAAACCCTGCCAGCCCGTCACTGTTGACAAGTAAGCATCACGCAGACGTGGAAAATAAATATAATGTCATTAGCTCATCCCTGCTTGGATGTATCACAATTTGTTTTGTTTTTTTTAACGCCAGAAATTGTTTTTACTTTGTTTTATTTATACAGTTGTCTGCCTGAAATATTCCATTCTTAGCACAATTAAAGTCACACATCACACATCACACATCAAACATCGGCGGGTGTTTGATGTGAACGTAATGTTTAACAGGAAATCGAGGCACTTCTTTGTTATCGCAAAGGAAAATCATCTGAAAAACACTAATTATAACAACCTGCTCTTGTTAGAATATACATACAACGTGTGTGTGTGTGTGTGTGTGTGTGTGTGTGTGTGTGTGTGTGTGTGTGTGTGTGTGTGTGTGTGTGTGTGTGTGTGTGTGTGTGTGTGTGTGTTCTTGTATTTCTACCCTTCTTGAAACATCAACAAGGAAAAATGCCTTCCATATGAGGACCGGTGAACAAGTTAGGACCGAAATTATGGTCCCGATACGGAAAACCATTGCATCTAATAGAGAGCCAAACACTAGAGTCCGTGAACATTGCTCCAAAGTCAGGATTTTTTTTTTTTTGTTGTTGATTTAATGTGCATACAAAAGTAAACATTGACAGGTGCAAAGGCAGCAATATATGATAAAACAAGACGGTAGCTAAAGAAGGACTTCCCTATTCATCCCCCGAAAAAAAACCGGCAGGTGAACAGCTGATTTTACGACTTCCGGTGCTGACGTAAGACAAACCGCGTCCCATATGTGACCATAGGATGAACAAATACACTACGGTACTAAGACTATAGTGGCCATTAACAGTTAGCTTCTACAGCTGGGTTGCCCAAAGTGCGGCACAGGGGCCATCTGTGGTCCATGACTCGTTTGTTATCGGCCTTAAGCACATTACAAAAAATAGAGATCTAATTTGCACCCCTGGTGGTGAAATCTATCAAAACTAGGGTGGTCCCAAAAAGGAGGGATTTTTCAAATTGACTGTGTCGGTTTTAAAAGTGCTCCCCCTCTGGTCAACATATGAAATAACAAGTGTCTGTAAAAATTTGAAGTGCTCCCCCTCTGGCCAACATATGTAATAACAAGTGTGTGTAAGAAATTTAAATGCGCACCCTTTGGCCGAAATTATTTAAAAAATATATATATATATTTATATATATATATATATATATGTAGAGACATACTGTAATAAAGTAAATAATGAAGATTAAAAACCAATTACAAACAAAAAATAAAAATAAAAAAACATAACTAAAAGCTTAATTTTTTTATATTTACATAGTTTGTAAATATTATTGTTGTAAATACAAATCTTTATACATCTAGAACGGGTGGTTCTAAAGAGGTAGGCATTTTTCAGAGGTCTAAAGAAGGTAACACATACAAGAGTGTGTGTGTGTGTGTGTGTGTGTGTGTGTGTGTGTGTGTGTGTGTGTGTGTGTGTGTGTGTGTGTGTGTGTGTGACATTTCTCTGCCTCTTTAATAGGCTCTCTCTTAACTACTCGCTACAGAACAGCTCTCATGCAATATTAATATCCCACCAAAATATGGAATACGTTGCCCCAACACTCCCTCAACATAATTGACTATGCAGGGCTCCAAATCATCTTGGAGAGAGAGAGGACGGAGCACATGTATGATCCAATGCAAGAAGACTGGGAGAGAGGGAGAGAAATCCTTAGATGATCCCGTCATCTCATCTCGCTACGGCACATTGTGAACCTTCACCCCGCCACGCATCACTGTCAAGGCAGCTGAAGCCCAAACCACAACAACAACAACAAATATAAATCCCTGCAAGATGTTTTTCCATTACAGCTCTAAATAAAAATAACTCATTCCATTAAAACCTCTTAGTTTTCTTTTCTTCATTATTTTAAATATGTCTCAGACGTCTCACACAATTACAAGTGTGTTTGGATATTTTAATTTGGACAGTTTAAAAAGTGCTTTAAAAAAAAAAAAAATCTTACTTTGAACACGTGTGTGTCTGCAGCGTTAATGCTAACGAGCTGATTTTTGTCCGAGCCTGTCTCAAACAATCACACGCATGAGCACATAATTGTAATAGAGGGATAACGTTGTGAGGGAGACAAAACGTGAGCATAGAATAAATACTTAGATTTTTTTCGTTATGACTTTTTTATGTCATACAAGACTGAGCCACATGTGAGTGCTTTGAGAGGGTAACGGGCCTACAACAGCAACCAAATTACTCTTTAATAAATGTAATTAATTAGTAGGGAAAGTAATTGCTGTGTTACTTAAAAAAATAAAATCTAATACAGTATATGGCATATGCACTTGAGAGATGTTTCATGAGCAGTGTTGGGTTAGTTACTGAAAAGCAGTAACTAGTTACAGTTACTAGTTACTTCATTTCAAAAGTAACTCAGTTACTAACTCAGTTACTTACACCAAAAAGTAATGCGTTACTGTGAAAAGTAACTATTTAGTTACTTCTTTTTCCCCCCTTTTTTTAAAGCTCCAATTAATGCCCTTTTAGCCTTCATTTCAGTAGTGTTATTGCACTGGAGAATAATACAATGTGTTGATCAACTTGACATGCATTTGCATCACTCAACTCTGCTAAGCCATGTGGTCTACATACAACACACAAAGACAAAGATATGTTACAAAGGCCAATTTGTTTCTGGCCAGAACAAATTAACAAAACTATTTTAAATAGCTGCAACATAACATACATAAGTAACAAACAGCATAATAACAGCATAGCTGTAAAGCAAGAAAGGCACACACTACATACACAAAGTCTAACCAGGCATTTTCTTCCTCAAGTAATTCTTATACAAAATCATGTCTGAAACCCAGAACACTACACATTTCCCCAGTTTTAGTTTAGAGATAAGGAAAGTTTGGCCTGGCCCACCAGCATCCCTCTTTATGTTTGTGAACTTTATAGTCTATACATTTAGAGTGATGTGATAATCAAACACTCTAGAAGTCTAGAATGAAAGAGTATATACGAGAATTGACAGCAACGTTCCCTCTAAGGAGTGCGCATGTGCAATTGCGCACTGCTCAAGCGTCCTCTGCGCACGGCAAATCTATGCCATGCACAAAATCAAATAAAAAAATAAGCGCATAACAATTTTCGACACGACATGGAAACGACAGAGAAAACCGTTTTCGTCATCATTGTTCAAATATTGTAACGTCTGTCGAGACGCTTTGAGGACATGAATTCCATCCATCACTTTACTGAGCAAAACTCTTTACTGTCGGCCATAAACACATGACCAAAACATTAGTAAAAAAAATTATATCTAGCAAAACTGGTCATTTTCTGCAGTACAAACCAGACCAAAAGCAACTTTGTTATATCAACAGCAGCCGCTCGCTCTCTCACGTGCGCCAACACTTGCACATATGGCACTTAGCCAGTGATGCGTTTACAGCCACACAAAAAGTCGGACAACTCCAACACCACACATAAAGTGTCATTCCAGGTCGTTACACTATCATTTACCAATCAAATGTGTGCTTATTCTAGTGTCATTTATTAGGAATCTTAATTTATAAATATTAATCATGAAATGCTGTTAGTATATTAAATAAATACTAATAAAAATATATTTTTTACAAACAGGAAGTTGCAGGAATGTACACATGATCCCCTGCTTACATCTCATTGTGCAACATGTGAATGTTTTAATGGGAACTAAATGCAATGTCTGAAAGGGGTACAAATTATTTCCAAAGCAGGACCTCCGCCCAGACAAACAATACAAGTACACAGTTCATGAAAAACAATATTTGTTGCTATTGTCATTGTAAGTGGGCCTAAACACTTATATTAGAAATGGAAATGACTGCTGTCATTTGATTATAATAATAAGAGAATGTTGTCTGTCTATCTGTGTTGGCCCTGTGATGAGGTGGGGACTTGTCCAGGGTGTACCCTGCCTTCCGCCCGAATGCAGCTGAGATAGGCTCCAGCGACCCCGAAAGGGACAAGTGGTAGGAAATGGATGGATGGATGGAGATGTAAGTTGTTATTTAGTGAGGTTTGGGACAGGTGTGCTGCTGGTGTAGCCACAGTGTGCACATCTAAAGTTGCTCACATGGACTCCACTCAATGCTCAGGGACTTTTTGCATTTGCTCACACACATGAACAATTAGAGGGAACATTGATTGACAGAGTGTGTGTACCTTCAACGGTGAATGGTGGTGGTGGAGGTAAAGTGGCATCAGAGTCTCTGTCTCTCTTTACTAGCTTCGTCGAAGCATGTTGCTATGTAGCGTGTTTCAGCAGATTTGAATTGCTGTTTTGGGCAGTAGATGGCATCTTTGATCCAAAGCACAATTTACATTTAACTAAAATGTTATTTTCTTTGTGCTCGACAAAAGAAAAGTAGTGAAAATATCTCCATGTTAGCAAACTCGACTTCTGCTCCGCCATGATCAGACACGCCCCCCCCCCCCTCGCTCCCCACACTCACACTCAGACACACCCACACAGAGCGCATGTCTCTCTCTCTTCTCCGGCTTGTGACACAAGAAGAATCAGAACGACACATAAAACCTCCGATAAAACACACTTTATACTACATAAAAAGTAACGTAAAATAATGCAGTAACGCATCATGTAGTAACGGTAACGGAGTTACTGAATATAAAAAAATAACGCGTTAGATTACTAGTTACCGCCGAAACTAACGGCGTTACAGTAACGCGTTACTTTGTAACGCGTTAGTCCCAACACTGTTCATGAGAGCGGAGCGTGTGTGCCTTTAAAAGGCAGTGTCTGTTGCCAAGTAACGTGACGTTAGCGAGAGTAAAATTTTAGTGATTCAATGTAATGTAGTTTGTGTATGTACGCTACAACAGCTTCTTCTTCCTGGTTGGATGTGAATAATAATCCGTAGATAAAATTTATTTTTGTATTTGTATTGTTAAGAGTTATGTTTAGTACAAATGGTAAATGGGTTATACTTGAATAGCGCTTTTCTACCTTCAAGGTACTCAAAGCGCTTTGACTTTGAGGGGCTTGACAGCTATTTCTTTTTTCGCATTTCTGTGTGTGGGTTTGGATTTGGGTTTGTGTGTGTGTGTGCCTGTGCCGGGGAGCATGACAGTTTGATATTAACTAGTAAAAAAAATCAACCGAATCATATATATACACACACATATACTGTACATACATATATATATATATACACACCTATATATATATATATATACACACATATATATACACACACACACACATATATACATATATATATATATATATATACACTTATATATATATATACACACATATATATATATATACACACACCTATATATAGACACACACACATATATATACATATATATACTGTATATAAATATATATTGGATATACATATATATAAGTATATATATACTGTGTATATATATATATATATAACATTATGTCAGTTATTACACGGGTTGCACTTTCGAGGAAACAATGTTTCATAGTTATTACAGAATGGTATCACAGTCCTTGTATCTTTATTTTATGATCCCAGGTGTCTCAATTGTAGCGATCAGAATGGATTTGATACATTTCTGGAAGTTTCTTTTGTCATTGTGTTAGGTGTGGTCTCCAGTGCATCCAAACTTCAAGTGCAATTGAATGTTTTCATCTTCAGTGACGGACTTAAGTCGCGGGGGACAATCTGTGCAGCTTTTTTCGCTTATCACATGGGAGAATAGGGCCCAACAATACGTTCTGTCATATTAGACTCTCCAAAACTGTCCAATTACACAACAAAAAGTCGCTAGATTTGTCTCTAGTTAGTTTTTTAAAAACGAGTGTCCAGACGGGTTCAGCACGTCATCCAGTACCTGAAGGATTGTCGGTTCAAAGCTTGCTTCCTCCATCCCTGCACCCCATGCTGTTGTGTCCTTGGAGACTTGAGGCAATTTTTCCAAAATCTATCTTACCCACATCAGTGTGTGTGACTGTATATTTGAATGAATAATGTTATCTCTCACTGTAAAATGCTTTGATTATCTAGAAAGGTGCTGTATAAATCCAATGTATTACTATTCAGAATACTGTCTGAATACTTGCTTAGTATAAAGACTAAGGGCCTGATCTAGTGAATGTTTGCGTCTTAGTATGGTATACCGGTACTAATAAAGTACCATGGTACTGATGAATCAAAAACGCCTCTAAATAATACCGGTCCTTTTTTTTTTTTCGGACATAACGTCGTGACATTGCTGGTAATACGAGCAAAGGCACATGTTAGGCAAAGCACACGCACAGAGTACTTACAAACAGAAACATTATGAAGACAGAAGAGGGAGGAATTGGCACATTTTGGCTTAAAAACTAACAAAGGTAAAACTATAAACACTGGGGAGCCGCTATGCAAGCCATGCTTTAAAACATTGGCTCGCGAGCTAGCGGCTAACGTCCATCCGCAGTGTTTTAGCTACTTTTAAGTCACTAATCCTTGCCTCCATGGCGACAAACAAAGTAAGTTTCTTACAAGTATCATCCCTGCAGGACGAGGAATAGCTAAACATGCTTCACTACACACCGTAGCTCACCACAGTCAAAATGTAAACAAACGCCATTGGTGAAACTACACCTGACATCCACTGTAATGATACCAAGTACAGGAGCGTATCTAGTCGATACTACTATGATTACATCGATATGTTTATACATCACAAAATCTTCTTTCCTATTATGTTTACAAACTCAGGAAATATGTCCCTGGACACATGAGGACTTTGAATATGACCAATGTATGATCCTGTAACTACTTGGTATCAGATCGATACCCAAATTTGTGGTATCATCCAAAACTAATGTAAAGTATCAAAACAACAGAAGAATAAGTGATTATTACATTTTAACAAAAGTGTAGATGGAACATGTTAAAAGAGAAAGTAAGCAGATATTAACAGTAAATGAACAAGTAGATTAATAATTCAATTTCTTTTTTTTTTCTTTTTTTTTTTTTTCTTTTTTTTTCTTTTTTTTTAATATATATTTGTACATGTCATATTTGCTGATGTTGCTCTATTGTTGTTGTTGTTGTTGTTTGCTGTTGTTGTTTTTGTCTCTCTGTCTAATCCCCCTCTTGTCCCCACAATTTCCCCCTCTCTCTTCTTTTTTTTTCTCTTTCTATCCCCTCCTGCTCCGGCCCGGCTGCACTAAATGATAATATAAATACATTTAATAAAGTCAAATACAAATAAGGCAACAAGAGAAGTATCCTACACTTCTCTTTTGTAAAGTAAATCTGAACAGCCGACATGGGCATCTACATCAACTATATGATTTGCCTGAGAAGCTGGACAGGACACACACAAAAAAATAAAAATAATAATAATAATAATAATAATTCAATTTCTACCGCTTGTCCTTAATAATTTTGACAAAATGATAGAATGGAAAATGACACAATATGTTACTGCATATGTCAGCAGACTAATTAGGAGCCTTTGTTTGCTTACTTACTACTAAAAGACAAGTTGTCTTGTACGTTCACTATTTTACATAAGGACAAACTTGCAATAAGAAACATATGTTTAATGTACTCTAAGATTTTTTGTTAAAATAAAGTCAATTTTTTGTGGTTCCCTTTATCTAGAAAAGTACCAAAAAGTATCGAAATACATTTTGGTACCGGTACCAAAATATTAGTATCGGGACAACACTAATGAGGAGTGAGCTTTGCATTTTCCCATCATGCATTGTAATGGATTTAAATGGGTGTACGTTAGATTTTTTTTTTATAGTGTTTGGACATCTTTGTATCATCCACAAAGTTCTGTGTGCAGGTTGTGTTGACTTTTTTTTGTGTTGTTTTTGTTTTTTGCGCCATGAGTAGGTAAGATTGTTTGGACTGTGTCATATAAGTGAATGCTGCGCTGCATTCACTTCAAAGCACAATTAATGGTTACTTACTTGAATTACTCATGTTGTCTACAAGATGGCGGAAAATTTGCAGGAAACAGATTGCACTGCAAAAACTGAAATCTACGTAAGATTAAATATCTCAAATAAGGGTGATATTTGCTTATTTTCTGTCTGATAAGATATTTCTTCTCACTAAGCAGATTTCATGTTAGAGTGTTTTACTTGTTTTAAGGGTTTTGGTACTAAATGATCTCAGTAAAATATTACAGCTTGTTGCTGAGATTTGATGACCTATATTGAGTAAAACATGCTTGAAACTAGAATATCAACTGTTGCAAAGCTGTGTCATCAACACTCACAAGTATAAAACTACTTTTTTAAAGTAATAATTTATTATTTCAAGCATGTTAAAAAAAAAAATCATGATTTTGACACAATTGTGTCTCATATTAAAACAGATGACAGCCAAATGGACTTTGCTGTTTTATTTTCAATGAAACAATAGAATATACGTACTCATATAGTAGTACAGTTGGCACAATACAGTAACTGACTATTTAAACATTTAACATGTGACATTTCAAACAATTTTGAACAGAAATAGTTCATGCACATTCAGATAAATTCCTCAAAATTACAATTAAATTTTTTTTGGCCGGGGGCCGGGCTGTATATATGCGCACTAATTGACAGAAAGAGCACGCACTTGGCGCGATGATGTCATGTTATCGTTGGAAAAATGCATTTTTAGACAATATGATTTGCCTGAGCGGCTAGGAGACCCAGAGAGTAACAAGCGGTTGCCTTGTTGCCTTTCCATTAAGAACAATAAACTAGTTTTTAGTATAAGTTTGCTAGTTTCAAGAAATGTAATGCCGAGCGCAAATCATTTAAGATAATGGCACTAGCATTTACTTAATTTAAGAATATTTTTCAACATATTGAGCTAAAAGGTCTCATTTTTTTTTCTACCAAGAAAAGTGCACTTGTTATTAGTGAGAATATACTTATTAGTGCTGTGAATCTTTGGGTGTCCCACGATTCGATTCAATAACGATTCTTGGGGTGACAATTCGATTCAAAATCGATTTTTTTTTTTCAATTCAACACGATTCTCGATTCAAAAACGATTTTTTTCCCGATTCAAAAGGATTCTCTATTTATTCAATACATAGGATTTCAGCAGGATCTACCCCAGTCTGCTGACATGCAAGCAGAGTAGTAGATTTTTGTAAAAAGCTTTTATAATTGTAAAGGACAATGTTTTATCAACTGATTGCAATAATGTAAATTTGTTTTAACTATTAAATGAACCAAAAATATGACTTATTTTATCTTTGTGAAAATATTGCACACAATGTGTTGTCAAGCTTATGAGATGCAATGCAAGTGTAAGCCACTGTGACACTATTATTCTTTTTTTTTTATAAATGTCTCATGATAATGTCAATGAGGGATTTTTAATCCCTGCTATGTTGAAATTGTAACTAATATTGATACTGTTGTTGATAATATTCATTTTTGTTTCACTACTTTTGGTTTGTTCTGTGTCGTGTTTGTGTCTCCTCTCAATTGCTCTGTTTATTGCAGTTCTGAATGTTGCTGGGTCGGGTTTGGTTTTGGAATTGGATTGCATTGTTATGGTATTGCTGTGTATTGTTTTGTTGGATTGATTAATTTAAAGGGGAACATTATCACTATTTCAGAATGGTTAAAACCATTAAAAATATGTTCCCAGTGGCTTATTATATTTTTCGAAGTTTTTTTCAAAATTTTACCCATCACGCAATATCCCTAAAAAAAACTTCAAAGTGCCTGATTTTAACCACCCGTCCATTTTCCTGTGACGTCACATAGTGAAGCCAACACAAACAAACATGGCGGAAAGAACAGCAAGCTATAGCTCGGATTCAGACTCGGATTTCAGCAGCTTACGCGAAAACGAAATTGAAGAAGAAACTGAAGCAATTGAGCCATATCGGTTTGAACCGTATGCAAGCGAAACCGACGAAAACGACACGACAGCCAGCGACACGGGAGAAAGCGAGGACGAATTCGGCGATCGCCTTCTAACCAACGATTGGTATGTGTTTGTTTGGCATTAAAAGAAACTAACAACTATGAACTAGGTTTACAGCATATGAAATACATTTAGCAACAACATGCACTTTGAGAGTGCAGACAGCCCAATTTTCATCAATTAATATATTCTGTAGACATACCCTCATCCGCGTGCTTTTCCTGAAAGCTGATCTGTCCAGTTTTGGAGTTGATGTCAGCAGGCCAGGGAAGCTAGGGTCGATAGGGGGTTTATCTCGCTCGTCTGCGGGAACAAACTGCCGCCATTGCTTGCCGTGCTACCGAGGTCCTTTGTCCCTGAATTGCTCACACACTCCGGCAGATTCAATGGGGGTCTGGCGGCAGATTTCTTTGACTTTATCGTTGGAAATGCATCTGCTTTGAGTGTCGCAGGATATCCACACATTCTTGCCATCTCTGTCGTAGCATAGCTTTCGTCGGTAAAGTGTGCGGAACAAACGTCCAATTTCTTGCCACTTTCGCATCTTTGGGCCACTGGTGCAACTTGAATCCGTCCCTGTTCGTGTTGTTACACCCTCCGACAACACACCGACGAGGCATGATGTCTCCAAGGTACGGAAAACAGTCGAAAAAACGGAAAATAACAGAGCTGATTTGACTCGGTGTTTGTAATGTGTTTGAGAAAATGGCGGATTGCTTCCCGATGTGACGCCACGTTGTGACGTCATCGCTCCGAGAGCGAATATTAGAAAGGCGTTTAATTCGCCAAAATTCACCCATTTAGAGTTCGGAAATCGGTTAAAAAAATATATGGTCTTTTTTCTGCAACATCAAGGTATATATTGACGCTTACATAGGTTTGGTGATAATGTTCCCCTTAAAAAAAAATAAAATAAAAAAAAATAAAACATTTAAATAAATTAAAAAAAAAAATAAAATCAATTTTTTTAAAAATGAGAATCGATTCTGAATCGCACAATGTGAGAATCGCGATTTGAATTCAAATCGATTTTTTCCCACACCCCTAATACTTATTTTAAGGTATTTTGGGGTTCATTGAAGTTAGCTAATTTTACTTGTTTTGGAACGTCTTGACAAGCCAAATTTTCTTGTTCTATTGGCAGATAATTTTGCTTAGTTCAAATAAAATACCCCTCATTTTTGTATTTTTTTTTCTTGTTTTTGAACACAGACTTTTTGCAGTGTGCTTGATCTTTAAAATTAATTTGGAAACACCCTGCTGATTTATTAAAATTCATCACGTCTTGCGGGCCAAACTGACACGGGTGGGTGTCGTAGTTTGGACACCCATTATGCAGAATAAAGGTGTTGTGCTGAAAATATAAACTTATCTTAATCATTTCTTGCGGGGGAGGTGGGGGTGCCAATTCAAACACCAACCTACTTTTTCCCAAAAGGTATGCACTTACTTACATTTGTGACAAAATCGCTAAGAACCATCGAGCCCCATGCAACTCTGTGGGGGTGGTCTCGCGCACCTTGACAGGAAGTGAGGAGGTGTTGGAGTTGTGGGTTTGAGTAAGAGAGGAGACGGCTGCGGCGGAAGTGCCGTGCCCACTTTTAACTGAACTAGTGACTGGTAGCGGTGCTTGGTGGTGGACAGAGATTGAGATCGGGGGGGGAATAAAAGGGGAAGGAAGGAAGGGGAATGATGAGCGTGTGGGCAGAGGTGGTGGTGGTGGTGCAGGCACCCACTGCACCTTGACACGTTGCTCTCGCTGCAGCGCCTGATAAGTGCCATGGAAAAACGTCTGGTTTCCTCCCGCATGTTAAGTGCTTGCATTCTCCTCTCCATAGTTGCCTCGATGCAAGCTGACACTTGACTAATGACAGGCAATAACCATAATAATGATAATAGCAATATTACAGTTGCTGGTAGAATTCCATTTCGTCCGACTTAGACCGGTAATTTTATTTTGATAGCCTAAGTGTAAAAAGTGTAAACATAAGTTAACTACTGTATAACTAAATTACAGTATTTTCCAAACGATAGGGCGCGCCGAATTATAAGGCGCACTGCTGATGATTGGTCTATTTTCGATCTTTTTTCACATACAAGGACAACCTCACATGGACAAAGATAAGACCTTCTGGAGGAAATTTCTGTGGTCAGATGAAACCAAAAAATTAGCTGTTTGGCCACAATACCCAGCAATATGTTTGGAGGAAAAAAGGTGAGGCCTTTAATCCCAGGAACACCGTCAAGCATGGTGGTGGTAGTATTATTCTCTGGGCCTGTTTTGCTGCCAATGGAACTGGTGCTTTACAGAGAGTAAGTGGGACAATGAAAAAGGAGGATTACCTCCAATTTCTTCAGGACAACCTAAAATCATCAGCCCGGAGGTTGGGTCTTGGGCACAGTTGGGTGTTCCAACAGGACAGTGACCCCAAACTAGAGAAAATATCAGACTGACGATATTATCGGCCGATAAATGCTTTAAAATGTAATATATATATATAAAGTTTATGACTTTTTAAAACGCCGCTGTGTACACGGACGTAGGGAGAAGTACAGAGCGCCAATAATCCCCTTAAAGGCATTGCCTTTGCGTGCCGACCCAGTCACATAATATCTACGGCTTTTCACACACGCACAAGTTGGTCAACAGCCATACAGGTCACACCGAGGGTGGCCGTATAAACAACGTTAAAACTGTTACAAATATGCACCACACTGTGAACCCACACCAAACAAGAATGACCAACACATTTCGGGAGAACATCCGCACCGTAACACAACATGAACTACAACAGAACAAATACCCAGAATCCCTTGCAGCACTAACTCTTCCCGGATGCTAAAATATCCCCCCACCCCCCACCTCATCATGCTCTCTCAGGGAGAGCATGTCCCAAATTCCAAGCTGCTGTTTTGAGGCATGTTAAAAAAAATGCACTTTAGGGGCGGCGTGGCGCAGTGGAAGAGTGGCCGTGCGCGACCCGAGGGTCCCTGGTTCAATCCCCACCTAGTACCAACCTCGTCATGTCCGTTGTGTCCTGAGCAAGACACTTCACCCTTGCTCCTGATGGGTGCTGGTTAGCGCCTTGCATGGCATCTCCCTCCATCAGTGTGTGAATGGGTAAATGTGGAAGTAGTGTCAAAGCGCTTTGAGTACCTTGAAGGTAGGAAAGCGCTATACAAGTACAACTCATTTATCATTTATTTATTTACTTTGTGACTTCAATAATAAATATGGCAGTGCCATGTTGGCATTTTTTTCCATAACTTGAGTTGATTTATTTTGGGAAAACCTTGTTACATTGTTTAATGCATCCAGCGGGGCATCACAACAAAATTAGGCATAATAATGTGTTAATTCCACGACTGTATATATCGGTATCGCTTGATATCGGAATCGGTAATTAAGAGTTGGACAATATCGGAATATCGGCAAAAAAGCCATTATCGGACATCTCTAACATCATGGTCTGGGATCACTGCTCTAAGATGCATTTTTTTTCCTAGTTAAACTCCAAATGTTTCCAACTTTTGAAGGCATTTGGAGGTTCCTCTGTCCGCAGAAGCAAAAGCATGCATTTCATGTCCCGCCTCCCTTTCTGCTACACCACATTTTGATCAGAGTAAGACCTGTGCTTGGATTTACATGCCAGAAGAGGATCAGATGTAAATCTTGAGGACTTCATGCATGTCTCTGACAAGGAACTCATTCCCGTGACTTGTAAGCGACATGAACAATATTCACTTTCGAAAAAAAGTGCTCGGGGGTTTTTCCTTGGAAATGCTTTGTTTGCACTCCAATCTTCATAAATAATTTAGGACATGAGCCATCGATACAATTCCTGATGTAATTAAAATGAAATAAAGCGCTTAACAATATAACGCGGCTTCTGCTTTGTCATACTGTACATCCCCACCTCCTCGCTGAGGCCCGAAGCAGCCAGGAGATAATTCAAAAAGCAACAAAAAAGAGATGGAGAGATGAAATTAATTTCTTTATTTGCTCCTATTCTTCTTCCCATTGTATCCCCTTTGTTGGGGGAAAAAAAGCCAGGCCAGCTTGATTCTGATTATAGAGCAAAATAAAGAGAGTTTTGGGGTAAAAAGTTAGTGTTGCAGCACTTTTGTCAGCATTACCAAAACTTCAAGAAGTGGAATCTGTCGGAAATAAAGCTGCATTTTAAATTATGTTAACGTTGACACTCTCAAAAAGGGCTGCGATGTAACAAAACGTACTCTGAGCGTGCACGATCAAAGCAAAGCAAGCATGCAGCTGCCACTCAAACGGCAAGATGGCTCCTTGTTTTTCGGGACGTTTCAACAAAGCCAACGACTCAATTGCCTGATGAAGATGAAGTTTCGCTTACCGTATTTTCCGGCACACCGGACTATAAGGCCCACTGCGATGAATGGTCTATTTTTGATCTTTTTTCATATATAAGGCGCACTGGATTATAAGGTGCATTAAAGGAGTCATATAATTATTATTTTTTTCTAAATGTAAAACACTTCCTTGTGGTCTACATAACATGTAATGTTTTACAGATCATCTTCAAGCCGCTTTCTGACAGTCGCTTCCGGATGCGCCGTTTTGTGGGCTGTCTTATTTACGTGCCTCCACTTCGACGGCGTCTTCTCCCCGTCATCTTTGTTGTAGCGGTGTAGCGTGCAAGGACGGGAGTGGAAGAAGTGTCAAAAGATGGAGCTAACTGTTTTAATGACATTCAGACTTTACTTCAATCAATAACGGAGCAGCATCTCCTCATCCGGAAACAACAACAACAGGAAATGTGTCCCGTGAAAAACCGGAACTCTAATAACTAAAGTTCCTTGGGTGAATAATGTAAACTCACTACACCGGTATGTTTTAGCGCTTTAATGGCGAGTTTACTGACAGATATAAGTAAGAACTTTACACTACTTTATATTAGAAATGGCAACAGCGGAGGATGAATAACATATAACATATATATACAATAACATAAATATATACATATATATATATATATATACATATATATATAAATATATAATATATATATATATATATATATATATATATATATATATATATATATATATATATATATAATATATCATATAAATATATACATATATATATATATATATATATATATATATATATATATATATATATATATTATATATTATATATATATACATATAATATATAATATAAATATATACATATATATATATATACAGTGGGGCAAAAAAGTATTTAGTCAGCCACCAATTGTGCAAGTTCTCCCACTTAAAATTATGACAGAGGTCTGTAATTTTCATCATAGGTACACTTCAACTGTGAGAGACAGAATTTGAAAAAAAAATCCAGGAATTCACATTGTAGGATTTTTAAAGAATTTATTTGTAAATTATGGTGGAAAATAAGTATTTGGTCAATAACAAAAATTCAACTCAATACTTTGTTTTTGCCAACAAAGGTTATATTACAGAGGTCAAACGATTACTATAGGTCTTTACCAGGTTTGCACACACAGTAGCTGGTATTTTGGCCCATTCCTCCATGCAGATCTTCTCGAGAGCAGTGATGTTTTGGGGCTGTCGCCGAGCAACACGGACTTTCAACTCCCTCCACAGATTTTCTATGGGGTTGAGGTCTGGAGACTGGCTAGGCCACTCCAGGACTTTCAAATGCTTCTTGCGGAACCACTCCTTCGTTGCCCGGGCGGTGTATTTGGGATCATTGTCATGCTGGAAGACCCAGCCACGTTTCATCTTCAAAGCTCTCACTGATGGAAGGAGGTTTTGGCTGAAAATCTCACGATACATGGCCCCATTCATTCTTTCCTTAACACGGATCAGTCGGCCTGTCCCCTTAGCAGAAAAACAGCCCCAAAGCATGATGTTTCCACCCCCATGCTTCACAGTAGGTATGGTGTTCTTGGGATGCAACTCAGTATTCTTCTTCCTCCAAACACGGCGAGTTGAGTTTATACCAAAAAGTTCTATTTTGGTTTCATCTGACCACATGACATTCTCCCAATCCTCTGCTGTATCATCCATGTGCTCTCTGGCAAACTTCAGAGGGGCCTGGACATGCATTGGCTTAAGCAGGGGGACACGTCTGGCACTGCAGGATTTGATTCCCTGTCGGCATAGTGTGTTACTGATGGTAACCTTTGTTACTTTGGTCCCAGCTCTCTGCAGGTCATTCACCAGGTCCCCCCGTGTGGTTCTGGGATTTTTGCTCACCGTTCTCATGATCATTTTGAACCCACGGGATGAGATCTTGCGTGGAGCCCCAGATCAAGGGAGATTATCAGTGGTCTTGTATGTCTTCCATTTTCTGATAATTGCTCCCACAGTTGATTTTTTCACACCAAGCTGCTTGCCTATTGTAGATTCACTCTTCACAGTCTGGTGCAGGTCTACAATTCTTTTCCTAGTGTCCTTTGACAGCTCTTTCGTCTTGGCCATAGTGGAGTTTGGAGTCTGACTGTTTGAGGCTGTGGACAGGTGTCTTTTATACAGATAACAAGTTCAAACAGGTGCCATTAATACAGGTAACAAGTGGAGGACAGAAGAGCTTCTTAAAGAAGAAATTACAGGTCTGTGAGAGCCAGAGATCTTCCTTGTTTGAAGTGACCAAATACTTATTTTCCACCATAATTTACAAATAAATTCTTTAAAATTCCTACAATGTGAATTCCTGGATTTTTTTTTCACATTCTGTCTCTCACAGTTGAAGTGTACATATGACGGAAATTACAGACCTCTATCATCATTTTAAGTGGAAGAACTTGTACAATCGGTGGCTGACTAAATACTTTTGCCCCACTGTATATATATATATATATATATATATTTATATATATATATATATATATATATATATATATATATATATATATATATATATATATATATATATATATATATATATATATATAAAATAGCATAACAAGAAGAAAAATTGTTAAAAAAATTGCAGGACTTATGCAGATCCCAGATACCCATCAGCAGGTACCAGAAGGTAAGAAAAGTTTCTTTTGCATAATATTGCGAAACAAATCGCCAGATAATATGTCTTACCTTATATGTATACCTTACCTCCTATGTTGAAGCACAGTACAATCCATTAAGTGGTGCGTCTTCATAGCTTACCAAAGTCGTACTAAAACATTTTGATAGTTTTTTGAGCGCCGCGTGTAATTTTCTATATTTTAAATGGAACATTTTAAATCTTGGTGTTGTTTACTTGAGACATATTGCCATCATAGTGCATCCTACACTAATCTCTTATGTTTGACTGCCATCTACTCTTCACACTCATCATTACACCATGTACCAAATAAAATAACTTTGAGGTGGGTAAACTCAACCAAATTAATTCCTTATTGTCATGATCCTTGGTCCGGATCATGTTTTTGTGTTTTCTGTTAGTTTTGGACTCCTATAGTTCCTGTTTGTGCACCTCTTGAGTTTGTTTTGGTTGCCATGGTTGCTCATTATATTCACCTGTCTCTGATTCGTGTTCGGCCGCTCACCTGCTACCCGAGCACTAATCCGAGGCATTATTTAAGCCTGCCTTTGCCGGTCAGTCAGCCTGCCGTCATTATTTGCTACAAGCACCTGTTACGTGAGTTTTGCCTTGTCTCTAGTTGTTTGCTTCATGCCTTGCTACGTAAGTCTTGTTTGTTCATGCTACAGTTAGTAAGTTTTTCTCGTCCATAGTTTATGCTAAGTGTTAGTTTAGCATTCAGTGCGATCGGCACTTTTTTCCTTTTGCTTGTCTTCTGTTTTTTTGGTACTTCGCGTTATTTTTGTGAATAAATCATGTTTTTACCTGAACGCTTTGTCCGGAGTGGTCCGTCTGCATTCCTGGGAGAACGACACCGCATAAAGATGCGACCCAAACGTGACACTTACGTTAGGCGCACCGGGTTATAAGGCGCACTGTCGAGTTTTGAGAAAATGAAAGTGTTTTAAGTGCGCCTTATAGTCATACTTGCCAACCTTGAGACTTCCGATTTCGGGAGGTGGGGGGTGGGGGGCGTGGTCAGGGGTGGGGCGGGGCGTGGTTGGGGGCGTGGTTAAGAGGGGAGGAGTATATTGACAGCTAGAATTCACCAAGTCAAGTATTTCATACATATATATATATATATATATATATCTACATCCTGAAAATATGCAAACAAAACTGTGTTTGGATAATTGATACTTCAAACTTGCATAAATAAATATTAAGGAATATAACATAACTTGGCTTCTGAGAGTTTCAAAAATATAATGAATAAAATGCTAAAGTTGTTGATAAACAAGCAATTCTTTTAATAATTAAATATGGTCATTTTAAATGAATTATTATGATAATTTAAAATCAATTATTTCAAATATGTTTATTTTAATGTATAATTATATGGCTGGATGTAATAAGGAGTCAGGAAAAAATACGAAGAAAAATACAATTAATTTTGATGTTTTTAGCAAAATATAGTAAGCATGTATTTAGTTGTTTTGTTTTTTTAATTAATAAATATATTTATTTTTAGGTAAGATAAACATAATAATACAATTTATCTCTAGTCTGGATAATTTAGTTCTTGTCACCCTGTTGTCCTCCCGTCATGAAAAAAGGCTGTCCTCACTCAGGTCCGCATGGAGCTGGAGGGGGCGTGGCTTCCAGCTCCGGCTGAAAATAGGGAGATTTTCGGGAGAATATTTGTCCCGGGAGGTTTTCGGGAGAGGCGCTGAATTTCGGGAGTCTCCCGGAAAATTCGGGAGGGTTGGCAAGTATGCTTATAGCCAGAAAAATACGGTACTTATATTGTTTAGGCTTGTCAGAGACACTTCTTCAAGCCGGCACTGTCACATGACTCTTTTTCACCAATCCAAACGAAGCACTTTTAACATTTAACGCCATTTCACCAATCAAGTGGAGCCTGTTAAGTCAAGAATATTGGCGGTTCCAACAGAAACTCTCAGTCAGAAGAGGCCACCCACTTCTTCAATGTTTACCTTATACCACCACTACCGTATTTTTCGGACTATAAGTTGCAGTAATTTTTCATAGTTTGGCCGGGGGTGCGACTTATACTCAGGAGCGACTTATATGTGAAATTATTAACACATTACCGTAGAATATCAAGTAATATTATTTAGCTCATTCACGTAAGAGACTAGACGTATAAGATTTCATGGGATTTAGCGATTAGGAGTGACAGATTGTTTGGTAAACGTATAGCATGTTCTATATGTTATAGTTATTTGAATGACTCTTACCATAATATGTTACGTTAACATACCAGGCACGTTCTCAGTTGGTTATTTACGCCTCATATAACGTACACTTATTCAGCCTGTTGTTCACTATTCTTTATTTATTTTAAATTGCCTTTCAAATGTCTATTCTTGGTGTTGGCTTTTATCAAATACATTTCCCCAAAAAATGCGACTTATACTCCAGTGCGACTTATATATGTTTTTTTCCTTCTATATTATGCATTTTCGGCCGGTGCGCCTTATACTCCGGAGCGACTTATACTGCGAAAAGTACGGTAATTGTGGCATTGTGTGATGTTTAGACATTATTTTCACATACTGTTAATACAATTGAATATGGTTTAATGGATAAAGTGAAACACAATTAAGCATATAAAGTCAACTTGTTTTTCCGTTCTACTGCTACTTTAAGCGTATCAGGATGGATGGACGGCAACTCCGCCCCCTAGCGGCCAGCGAGCAGTACTGTGATTGTATGCTATTTATTTGATGTACAACCGATCCCTTGGGACGAATGCATTTATGTATAAAACCATGAATTTACCATGAATTGATATACCGTATTTTTCGGACTATAAGTCGCAGTTTTTTTCATAGTTTGGCCGGGGTTGAGACTTATACTCAGGAGCGACTTATGTGTGAAATTATTAACACATTAGCGTAAAATATCAAATAATATTATTTAGCTCATTCACGTAAGAGACTAGACGCATAAGATTTCATGGGATTTAGCAGACAGATTGTTTGGTAGACGTATATAGCATGTTCTATATGTTTTAGTTATTTGAATGACTCTTACCATAATATGTTACGTTAACATACCAGGCACGTTCTCAGTTGGTTATTTATGCCTCATATAACGTACACTTATTCAGCCTGTTGTTCACTATTCTTTATTTATTATAAATTGCCTTTCAAATGTCTATTCTTGGTGTTGGCTTTTATCAAATAAATTTCCCCAAAAAATGCGACTTATTTTTCTTCTTTATTATGCATTTTTGGCCCGTGCGACTTATACTCCGGAGCGACTTATACTCCGAAAATTACGGTATATCATGCCCTGTCGTCTTTGTCAGTGGAAATGTTCACATTTCAGCCAACAAGAATTCCACTATCAACAAGACTAAACATACTGCGATAAATTGTATTTATTTAAGTAAAAAAAAAAAAAAAAAAGTAAAAAAAAAAATGCGGTACTCATGGCTACTAAAGGAAGACTCGAGTCTCAGAAAGGTAACTTCTGCGTCGAGTACCCGATTCACTTTAGTGAGTGACTCAAATAACTTGAGTCAGTTAAAGGAATCAAGTTTGCCATCACTTCCCTTAGTCATGTTTCTGACTAAGGGAAGTTCGTAAGGTTGAAGATTCAGGAAGGTAAAGTCAGTGGCTGGAAAGGCTTTTTCTGCTGGCTTAACATAAATCATGATAATAAATTGAGGAAAGTTCATTTTATTTTGAATTTACTTTCCCTAAATATATAAAATTATGCATTATATTGTCTTTATATCATATTAGGCTACAGTGTTGCTGTTCTTACATTAGACCTTTTATCCAATCAGAATCCAACTAGCTTGTTGCCAGTGTAATAGTGTGATGTTGTTGCGCTATATTATGAACTAGACAGGGTGTTATATTTATTTTGAAGTAACACTTTTATTTTGAAGAACCGGATGTCCGGTGCGGGAAGTGTCTTTGCTGTTTTTTCGATTGCTTTACTTCCTCTTCCTTCGGACTTTTGAATGAGAAGGTAATAGTTCTTCACTGCTCCGTGTTTCTTCATATTGTAAATATTCTTCCTAAACGTTTCTAGATACTTGAAAAGTTAACCCAATATTGTTGTGGATACAAGTGATGTGTTGTTTTGAGTAATTTTTATGCACAATTTTGTTTATTTAGACGTAGAGCGTCGACTGTGTGAATTGTTTGGTAGTATTCACGCATGGTATTTACATCACACAGGAGCAGATATCACTCCGCCAGAAAGTTGAGACCTGTGTGTGTGTGTTTCATGTTTCCAACACAGGGATGTGGATTTGTGCATTATTATTATTTTGTGAGAAAACGTTTTTGTTAATGTCATTTAATTTATTATTATTTTTATATGAATGAATGAATGTTACTTCCTCTTCCTTCGGACTTTTGAATGAGAAGGAGCAGATATCACTCAGCCAGAAAGTTGAGATCTGTGTGTGTGTGTTTCATATTTCCAACACAGGTTTCCAATAAATACTGAACCGAAGGCATGGTGAAGTGTCTTTTATTTAAAAAAATTACACAACGCAGAATAAGACTCACTACACCAGCGCTGTATGACATCCGTGGCCATTGTGCAGTGTAGGCGAACGGTGTACATACAGTTGATAGACAGCTGCGAAGGCCAATCAGATCACGTGTTGTTGACTGTAGGCCCTTCTAAGTACACCTCCTATGATCGAATACTCATGTGTGACTCACAAGTGAGTATCCAGTCCCAAGTTGTGAGTTTCAAAAGCAAGAAGTGCTATGCAAATCGTGACAAGGTGGGCAACTTGTGGCCGATTTAAAACATCTGACCGGCCTGACATGAAATGTGAAAACACAAATATATTTGGGAGTGGCCTTACCCCAGTAGATGGCAGTCTCTTTCCGTCGGGGTTTGGGCGCATGGGCAGGGAACTGTAGAGCCTCACACCTCGATCTGTAACGGCGTATCTGCTCTGAAAGAGAAGAAACAAAGACAAATTGTAAGTATTTTTGCTTTTATGCACAAGGAATGTAGATTGGAAGCAAAAATCAATCATTCCAAATGTCTGTAGCGAATACCTAGATCCGAGCTGTTCATCTAAACCAGGGGTCGGCAACCCAACATGTTGAAAGAGCCATATTGGACCAAAAATACAACAAAAACTAATCTGTCTTATGTAAGTGTTATAATGAAGGCAACACGTTAAGTAAGGCTCTCAGAGGGTTAGATAACTCCTGGAAATGACTGGCTTCAAACTGCCAGAGGTATAGATGTGTGTGCCCAAGTTAAAGGAAAGGACAGACTGTCTTCTTCTAATGGATCTATTACAATCTTTGCAAGCTGGGTAACGTTTGCTGTGGTCTGGAACAACATGGCACACAATCAGAAAGGCAGCCAATATTACATACAGACAATGTGTCATGAGACATGCAAATATAAATTAAGCACACAGAGGACATAAGTAAAGGAAATTACATTAACTCAAATATACCTACAAACGAGGCATAACGACGCAATAAGTACACACAGCTAGCCTAAATAGCTTTTTAGCATGGATTATTAGTAGAGATGTCGGATAATATCGGACTGCCGATATTATCGGCCGATAAATGCTTTCCAAATGTAATATCGGAAATTATCGGTATCGGTTTCAAAATGATCGGTATCGGTTTAAAAAGTAACATTTATGACTTTTTAAAACGCCGCTGTGTACACGGACGTAGGGAGAAGTTCAGAGCGGCAATTAAACCTTAAAGGCACTGCCTTTGCATGCCGGCCCAGTCACGTAAAATCTACGGCTTTTCACACACACAAGTGAATGCAATTGCATACTTGGTCAACAGCCATACAGGTCACACTGAGGGTGGCCGTATAAACAACTTCAACACTGTTACAAATATGCGCCACACTGTGAACCCACACCAAACAAGAATGACAAACACATTTCGGGAGAACATCCGCACCGTAACACAACATAAACACAACAGAACAAATACCCAGAAGCCCTTGCAGCACTAACTCTTCCGGGACGCTACAATATACACCCTCCCTACCCCCTACGGCACCACCACCTCAACCCCGCCCACCTCAACCTCCTCATGCTCTCTCAGGGAGAGCATGTCCCAAATTCCAAGCTGCTGTTTTGAGGCATGTTAAAAAAAATAATGCACTTTGTGACTTCAATAATAAATATGGCAGTGCTATGTTGGCATTTTTTTTTCCATAACTTGAGTTGATTTATTTTGGAAAACCTTGTTACATTGTTTAATGCATCCAGCGGGGCATCACAACAAAATTAGGTATAATAATGTGTTAAGTCCACGACTGTATATATCGGTATCGATTGATATCAAAATCGGTAATTAAGAGTTGGACAATATCGGATATCTGCAAAAAGTCCATTATCGGACATCTCCAATTATTAGCATGCCACGCAAGTCAATAACATCAACAAAGCTCACCTTTGTGCATTCACGCACAGCGTAAAATGTTTGGTAGACAAACTGAGACAAAGAAGGAGTGGCATAAAACACGTCTTTCCGTGGCAGCAACGGAGAAAGTTGTACATGTAAACAAACTACGGTGAGTTCAAGGACCGCCAACATTAGTAGGACAAATCGCCGCTGGCCAAATACTGTCATCAGTGAAACACAAACATATTAAACAGTGGGCTTTCTAACAATTAGGAAGGTTTGTGTTATGTTTGTCCTCCTATAGAAACATGATTAAAACAACAAATATATTTTTCCCTCATCTTTTTTCATTTTTGAAAAAGCTCCAAGGAGCCACTAGGTCGGCACTAAAGAGCTAAAGGGTTGCTGACCCCCGATCTAAACTCTCCTGTGGGCCACATTTTCCCAAAACTAAGAAACATTCAATTTTAATTTTCATATAATGTCATTCAATGATTAGCCACAGCATCTTATCATTAAGTTACCGAATACCTGATATAGTCATAAACACTTTGCACTAGTCAACGCTGCTGTTTTTAGGAATCTGCTCGGGAAAAAAAACACACGTCAAAGATCATTAATGGGATACATATTGACAGTTTTACGGACTTACTAATAAAACAATCACAGAGCTTCTACATAACTCTGCTATTTTTTAATCTTTTGGAAAAGTACTATTTCATGATCCTCTATACACGTGGAGCCTGGGTCGCTTGATAACGATAGCAGTCATAATCTCAAGGCAGCAGGTAAAAAGGTATTTACTAAGCGAAACAAAAGAAGAGTGCAGCTAGGAATGCACTGAAGCATAGGGAAGGCTATGTAATTACAAAAAAACTGAACAGGCTACAAACTAAACTAACAGAATCCTGGAGGACCCCAACAGACTTCAACAAACGTGAAGCAGCATAAACACAAAGCACCAGCTGAATTTAGATAAACGAGATTACAAACTCAGAACAGGTGCTTTTGGTAGACAAAGTAAAGGTGCCGCATAACCAAAGTAACAGGAAATGGAACTTGAAAATAAGGCTGCCAGACAGGAACTAAACACTAAAGATAGGAGAACACCAACACGAGACTTTCAACTAACAAGCAGGGCGTTATAATACAAGAGTAACACAAGCAACTCAAATATCACCAGTCAAAGATCATTAATATAACCGGAGAACAGCTGTTTTTAGGACTGTGTCGGGAAAAGCCTAGTCAAAGATCCCCTATGAGAGGACCCACAAACGAAATTGAGTCAAAGATCCTTTATTTTTAGGACACAGGACAACTGTGTTTTTTTGTAGGAATCTACTGAAAAAAACACGAGTGAGAGCTCTTTTTTGAGAGAAACATTGTTGCTCTTGAAGGACCAAGAAAAAAAAAACATGAGTTAAAGATCCCCTGTATAACCGGAGAACTCTGCTGTTTTTAGAAATCTGTTGGAAAAACCCTAGTCTAAGATCCTCCATGAGAGGACCCACAAAATACTGAATCAAAGATCCTAGATACAACAGGACAAAACTGTTTTTTTTGTAGGAATCTACTGGAAAAACAAGTCAAAGATTTTCTTTGAAAAGAACATTGCTTTTTTGGAGGGCAAAGAAAAAAAAATTCATGGATAACTCTGTTGTTTTTAGGAATCTGTAAAAAAAAAAACCTAGTCAAGGATCCTCTGAGAGGACCCACAAAAAACGGAATCAAAGATCCTAAATATAACAAGACAATACTGCTTTTTTGTAGGAATCTACTGGAAAAACACTCGTCAAAGATTTTCTTTGAGAAGTCCATTGCTGTATTTGAAGGACGAAGAAAAAAAATCACGAGTCAAAAATCTACAATATAACACAATAACTCTGCTATTTTTAGAAATCTGTTGGAACAACACTAGTCAAAGATCCTCTTTTGAGGACACAAAAAAAACAGAGTTAAATATCCTCTATATAACAGGACAACGCTGTTTTTTTTGTAGGAATCTACTGAAAAAACACGAGTGAAAGCTCTTCTTTGAGAGAAACCTTGCTGTTTTTGGAGGACCAAGAAAAATAATCATGAGTCAAAGATCCCCTATATGACCGGGAAACTGCTGTTTTTAGTAGTCTTGTTTGAAAAGCACTAGTCAAAGATCCTCTGAGAGGACCCACAAAAAAAACTGAGTCAAAAATCCTCCAATAACAGGACACGAGACAATGCTGCTTTTTTTTTTTTTTTTAGGAATCTACTGGGAAAAACACTAGTCAAAGACATTGCTTTTTTTGAAGGACCAAGAAAAAAAAAACCAAGTCAAAGATCTCCAATATAACAAGATCTCTGCTATTTTTAGAAATTTGTTGGAACAACACTAGTGAAGGATCCTCTATGAGAGGACCCACAAAAAAATAGTTAAATATCCTCTATAGAACAGGACAACGCTGCTTTTTTTTTCGGAATCTACTGAAAAAACACGAGTGAAAGCTCTTCTTTGAGAGAAACATTGCTGTTTTTTAAAGGACCAAGAAAAAAAAATTCATGAGTCAAAGATCCCATATATAACCAGAGAACTTTGCTGTTTTTAGGAGTCTTGTTGGAAAAGCACTAGTCAAAGTTCCTCTATAACAAAACCCACAAAAAACAGAGTCAAAGATCCTCTATATAACAGGACACCATACAACACAGCTTTTTTTTTTAAAGAATCTACTGGGAAAAACACTAGTCAAAGATCTTATTTGAGAGGAACATTGCTCTTTTTGAAGGACCTAGAAAAAATCCACTAGTCAAAGATCCCCTATATAACTGGAGAACTCTGATTTTTTTTTATGAACCTGTTGGACAAACATTAGTCAAAGATCCTCTATGAGAACACCTAATAAACACAACAAAATCAAAGATCCTCTTTACAACAGGACAACGCTGCTTTTTTGTACGAATCTACTAAAAAAAACACTAGTCAAAGATCTTCCTTGAGAGGAACATTGCTGTTTTTGAAGAAAGAAGAAAAAATATCATGAGTCAAAGATCCCTATATAACCGAAGAACTCTACAGTTTTTAGGAGTCTTGTTGGAAAAGCACTAGTCAAAGATCATCTATGAGAAGACCCACAAAAAACCAGAGTTAAAGATCCTCTATATAATAGGACAACGCTGCTTTTTTGTAGGAATCTACTGAAAAAACACTAGTCAAAGACTATTCTTTGAGAGGAACATTGCTGTTTTTGAAGGAAGAAGAAAAACAATCACGAGTCAAAGATCCCCTATATAACCGGAGAACTCTGCTGTTTTTAGGAGTCTTGTTGGAGAAGCACTAGTCCAAGATCCTCAATGAGAGGACCCAGAAAAAAAGTGAGTCAAAGATCCTCTATTTAACTGGACACAAGACAACGCTGCTTTTAGGAATCTACTGGGAAAAACACTAGTCAAAGATCTTCTTTGAGAGGAACTTTGGTGTTTTTGAAGGACCTATAAAAAATCCACTAGTCAAAGATCCCCTATTTAACTGGATAGCTCTGATGTTTTCATGAACCTGTTGGACAAACATTAGTCAAAGATCCACTATAAGAACACCTAATAAACACAACAAAATCAAAGATCGTCTTTACAACAGGACAACACTGCTTTTTTGTTGGAATATACTGAAAAAAACACTCGTCAAAGATCTCCTTTGAGAGGAACATTGCTGTTTTTGAAGAACCAAGAAAAAAAATCACGAGTCAAAGATCCCCTATACAACCGGAGAACTCTGCTGTTTTTAGGAGTCTTGTTGGAAAAGCACTAGTCAAAGATCCTCTATGAGAGGACCCACAAAAAAAGTGAGTCAAAGATCCTCTATATAACTGGACACAAAAAAATACTGCTTTTAGGAATCTACTGGGAAAAACACTAGTCAAAGAACTTCTTTGAGAGGAACATTGCTGTTTTTGAAGGACGAAGGGAAAAAAAACGAGTCAAAGATCCCCTATATAACCAGAGAACTCTGCCGTTTTTAGGAGTCTTTTTGGAAAAGCACTAGTCCAAGATCTTCTGAGAGTACCCACAAAAAAAGTGAGCAAAAGATCCTCTATATAACTGGACACAACACAACGCTGCTTTTAGGAATCTACTGGGAAAAACAAAGATCTTCTTTGAGAGGAACATTGCTGTTTTTGAAGGACCTATAAAAAATCCACTAGTGAAAGATCCCCTATTTAACTCGAGAACTCTGATGTTTTTATGAACCTGTTGGACAAACAGTCAAAGATCCTCTATAGAACACCTAATAAACACAACAAAATCAAAGATCCTCTTTACAACAGGACAACACTGCTTTTTTGTTGGAATCTACTGAAAAAAACACAAATGAAAGCTCTTCTTTGAGAGAAACATTGCTATTTTTGAAGGACGAAGAAAAAAATCACGAGTCAAAGATCCCCTATGTAACCGGAGAATTCTGCTGTTTTTAGGAGTCTTGTTGGAAAAGCACTAGTCAAAGATAATTTATGAGAAGAAGATCCTCTATATAACTGGACACAAGAAAACACTGCTTTTAGGAATCTACTGGGAATAACACTAGTCAAAGAACTTCTTTGAGAGAAACATTGCTGTTTTTGAAGGAAGAAGAAAAAACATCATGAGTCAAAGATCCCTATATAACCGAATAACTCTACTGTTTTTAGGAGGCTTGTTGGAAAAGCACTAGTCCAAGATCCTCTATGAGAGGACCCACAAAAAAAGTGAGTGAAAGATCCTCTATATAACTGGACACAACACAACGCTGCTTTTAGGAATCTACTGGGAAAAACAAAGATCTTCTTTGAGAGGAACATTGCTGTTTTTGAAGGACGAAGAAAAAAAAACGAGTCAAAGATCCCCTATATAACCGGAGAACTCTGCTGTTTTTAGGAGTCTTTTTGGAAAAGCACTAGTCCCAGATCCTTTATGAGAGGACCCACAAAAAAGTAAGTCAAAGATCCTCTATTTAACTGGACACAAGACAACGCTGCTTTTAGGAATCTACTGGGAAAAACACTAGTCAAGAGGAACATTGCTGTTTTTGAAGGACCTATAAAAAATCCACTAATCAAAGATCCCCTATTTAACTGGAGAACTCTGATGTTTTTATGAACCTGTTGGACAAACATTAGTCAAAGATCCTCTATGAGAACACCTAATAAACACAACGAAATCAAAGATCCTCTTTACAGCAGGACAACGCTGTTGTTTATAGAAATCCACCGGGAAATTACTATTCACAGGTAGTTTTTTTAAGGACCTATTAAAAAAACAACCAGTCAAAGATCTCATATATTACCAGAGAACTATGCTGTTTCTCTATGTGAGGAACATTGCTGTTTTTAAGGACCTACTAAACATGTTAGTCAAAGACCCTTAATGCACGTTGACAAGAACCAATACCATGTGCTAGTCCAGGGGTCGGCAACCCGCGGCTCCGGAGCCGCATGCGGCTCTTTGATCACTGTGATGCGGCTCAGCTGCATACCTGCCGACCTCCCGATTTTTCGGGGAGACTTCCGAATTTCAGTGCCTCTCCCGAATATCTACCGGGGCGACCATTCTCCGATTTTCACCCGGACAACAATATTGAGGGCGTGCCGTGATGGCTGTGTCCTCTACAACCTGTCGTCGCGTCAGCCTTTTCACCATACTATCTGCGTGCTCGCCCAGTCACATGTTGCATGCGGCCTCTGCTAACACACGTACGTGACTGCAAGGCATACTTGGTCAACAGCCATACAGGTTACACTGAGGGTGGCGATAGAAACAACTTTAACACTCTTACTAATATGCGCCACAATGTGAACCCACACCAAACAAGAATGACAAACACATTTCGGCAGAACATCCGCACCGTAACACAACATAAACACAACAGAACAAATACCCAGAATCCCATGCATCCCTTACTCTTCCGGGCAACATTATATACCCCCCCCCGCCCAACTCAACCGACGCCCGGAAGGGGGGGGGGGGGGGGGTTTGGTGGTAGCAGTGGTGTATAATGTACCCCAGAAGAGTTAGGGATGCATGGGATTCTGGGTATTTGTTCTGTTGTGTTTATGTTGTGTTACGGTGCGGATGTTCTCCCGAAATGTGTTTGTCATGGGTTCACATTGTGGCGCATATTAGTAAGAGTGTTAAAGTTGTTTCTATCGCCACCCTCACTGTAACCTGTATGGCTGTTGAACAAGTATGCCTTGCAGTCACTTGTGTGCGTCCACAGAAGCTTCACACAACACGTGACTGGGCTGGCACGCTGTTAGTTCAGGCTGTAGAGGGCGCTAAAGGCAGCGCCATCACGGCACACCCTTATTAGTGTTGTTTGGGTGAAAATCAGCAGACATTCGAGAGAATAGTTGCCTTAAAATGCGTGAATTTTCCGGAAAAATCGGGAAAGTAGTCAAGTATGACACTGTCAAGCGCCATTCATATAAAACTCGCGGGTCGCACTAACATTAAATGTTCCTATTAAGAGAACTTTGCTGTTTTTAGGAGTCTTGTTGGAAAAGCACTAGTCAAAGTTCCTCTATAACAAAACCCACAAAAAACAGAGTCAAAGATCCTCTATATAACAGGACACCATACAACACAGCTTTTTTTTTTAAAGAATCTACTGGGAAAAACACTAGTCAAAGATCTTATTTGAGAGGAACATTGCTCTTTTTGAAGGACCTAGAAAAAATCCACTAGTCAAAGATCCCCTATATAACTGGAGAACTCTGATTTTTTTTTATGAACCTGTTGGACAAACATTAGTCAAAGATCCTCTATGAGAACACCTAATAAACACAACAAAATCAAAGATCCTCTTTACAACAGGACAACGCTGCTTTTTTGTACGAATCTACTAAAAAAAACACTAGTCAAAGATCTTCCTTGAGAGGAACATTGCTGTTTTTGAAGAAAGAAGAAAAAATATCATGAGTCAAAGATCCCTATATAACCGAAGAACTCTACAGTTTTTAGGAGTCTTGTTGGAAAAGCACTAGTCAAAGATCATCTATGAGAAGACCCACAAAAAACCAGAGTTAAAGATCCTCTATATAATAGGACAACGCTGCTTTTTTGTAGGAATCTACTGAAAAAACACTAGTCAAAGACTATTCTTTGAGAGGAACATTGCTGTTTTTGAAGGAAGAAGAAAAACAATCACGAGTCAAAGATCCCCTATATAACCGGAGAACTCTGCTGTTTTTAGGAGTCTTGTTGGAGAAGCACTAGTCCAAGATCCTCAATGAGAGAATGACAAACACATTTCGGCAGAACATCCGCACCGTAACACAACATAAACACAACAGAACAAATACCCAGAATCCCATGCATCCCTTACTCTTCCGGGCAACATTATATACCCCCCCCGCCCAACTCAACCGACGCCCGGAAGGGGGGGGGGGGGTTTGGTGGTAGCAGTGGTGTATAATGTACCCCAGAAGAGTTAGGGATGCATGGGATTCTGGGTATTTGTTCTGTTGTGTTTATGTTGTGTTACGGTGCGGATGTTCTCCCGAAATGTGTTTGTCATGGGTTCACATTGTGGCGCATATTAGTAAGAGTGTTAAAGTTGTTTCTATCGCCACCCTCACTGTAACCTGTATGGCTGTTGAACAAGTATGCCTTGCAGTCACTTGTGTGCGTCCACAGAAGCTTCACACAACACGTGACTGGGCTGGCACGCTGTTAGTTCAGGCTGTAGAGGGCGCTAAAGGCAGCGCCATCACGGCACACCCTTATTAGTGTTGTTTGGGTGAAAATCAGCAGACATTCGAGAGAATAGTTGCCTTAAAATGCGTGAATTTTCCGGAAAAATCGGGAAAGTAGTCAAGTATGACACTGTCAAGCGCCATTCATATAAAACTCGCGGGTCGCACTAACATTAAATGTTCCTATTAAGGCATACTTGCCAACCCTCCCGGATTTTCCGGGAGACTCCCGAAATTCAGCGCCTCTCCCGAAAACCTCCCGGGACAAATTTTCTCCCGAAAATCTCCCGAAATTCAGGCGGACTCAGGTCCTCCACAATATAAAAAAGCATACCTGCCCAATCACGTTATAACTATAGAATGATGGAGGGCGAGTTCTTGGTTTCTTATGTGGGTTTATTGTTAGGCAGTTTCATTAACGTCCTCCCAGTGTGGCAACAACCCACAACAACAGCAGTCACTTTTTTGTATACCGTAAAGCAGTTCGTCTACCGTAAACAGCAATGTTGTGACACTCTTAAACAGGACAATACTGCCATCTAGTGCATATGTGTGTGTATATATGTAAATAAATGAACACTGAAATTCAAGTATTTATTTTATATATATATATATATATATATATATATATATATATATATATATATATATATATATATATATATATATATATATATATATATAAAATTTAAAAAAAAAAAAATATATATATATATATATATAAATAATAAAATAAAATTAAAAAAAAAAAATAAAATAAAATAAATAAATAAAAAAATTTAAAAAAAAATAATTAAAAAATATATATATATATATATATATAGCTAGAATTCACTGAACGTCAAGTATTTCTTATATATATATATATATAAATGAAATACTTGACTTCGTGAATTCTAGCTGTAAATATACTCCTCCCCTTTTAGCCACGCCCCCAACCGCGCCCCCGTCCCACCCCGACCACGCCCATCCCCACCCCTCCCCCCACCTCCCGAAATCGGAGGTCTCAAGGTTGGCAAGTATGTATTAAGGTGCGGGCCGCGTGTCTGAGACCCTTGGTTTATACATAGCACAAAGCAAAAAAAAACTTTGTATGCAGTGTTATTTCATTTTAAATTTCAAAAGAGTTTTGTGGCTCCCATTGTTTCCTTTAATTTGTGAAACGGGTCAAAATGGCTCTTTGAGTGATAAAGGTTGCCGACCTCTGTGCTAGTCAAAAGTCCTCACTGTAGCATTCCGACACCAGGGCACTAACAACCAAATAAAATAAAAAAATATATAAAAATTCATTTTAGCACACATGCTGGCTTCAAAGACCTTTGATGTGAGAAAGGCTGACATAATTCCACCATTAAATGAGAAATATTGTCCAAAAAACTGGTCTCTAGCGTCAACATGGGCATGAGCTTACTGTATACATTATACTTGCTATAAACAGATTATAGGACCTGCATCGTGGTTAGCAAGATGGAAGAAGCCCACAAGCAATGTACGCCAAAGCTTGGACGATAATGAGCAAAAAATATAAACTACTAGCAGGACAACAACCATGTGGATGCTGAGATAATGGAGTTACGTACCCAAGACGTTGAGATGCAAGCAGCTAACAAGCTAGCATGGCCAGGACTACGTAGCGACGCTTTAGGGAATATTTGATATTTTGGCCGGCATGCTAATCTGGCCCTTTGGCGTACAGTAGCATTAGCAGCTAATAACAGCTGTCTGCAGCCCGGAGGGGACGTGAGACTGCCAGGCTGCGCTAACTAGCCCTGACGGTCTCATTAGGAGCGCTGGCAACACCCTCAAAACGCTAGCTGGGAGACTTCTTCTGTGTGTGCGTTTTGATCAAAACAAAACCGCCTGACAGGGCTAGGCGATAAAGCCTTTTATTGATATTTGGATATTTTTAGGCCATGTCACGATACACGATATGTATCGCGATATTTTGCCTTAGCCTTGAATGAACACTTGATGCATATAATCACAGCAGTATGATGATTCTATGTGTACATCAGGGGTCGGCAACCCAAAATGTTGAAAGAGCCATATTGGACCAAAAATACAAAAACAAATCTGTCTGGCGCCGCAAACAATTAAAAGCCATATTACATACAGATAGTGTGTCATGAGATATAAATTGAATTAAGAGGACTTAAAGGAAACTAAATGACCTCAAATATACCTACAGATGAGGCATAATGATGCAATATGTACATATAGCTAGCCTAAATAGCATGTTAGCATCGATTAGCTTGCAGTCATGCAGTGACCAAATATGTCTGATTAGCACTCCACACAAGTAAATAACATCAACAAAACTCACCTTTGTGCATTCATGCACAACGTTAAAAGTTTGGTGGACAAAATGAGACAGAAAAAGAAGTGGCATAAACACGTTCTAGAAAGTTATACAAGTAAACAAACTACGGTGAGTTCAAGGGCCGCCAAAATTAGTAGGACAAAACGGCACTCGCCAAATACTCGAATCAGTGAAGCATGTTTAATATAAACAGTGTGCTTTATAACAATTAGGGAGGTTTGTGTCATGTTTGTCCTCCTACAGAAACCATATCAAAACAAAACAAAACATGTTTTTCCCTCATCTTTTTCCATTTTTCATACATTTTTGAAAAAGCTCCAGAGAGCCACTAGGGCGGCGCTAAAGAGCCGCATGCGGCTCTAGAGCCGCGGGTTGCAGACCCCTGGTCTACATTAAAACATTCTTCTTCATACTGCATTAATATATGCTACTTTTAAACTTTCACGCAGAGAGGGAAATCACAACTACAAACCCCGTTTCCATATGAGTTGGGAAATTGTGTTAGATGTAAATATAAACGGAATACAATGATTTGCAAATCATTTTCAACCCATATTCAATTGAATGCACTACAAAGACAAGATATTTGATGTTCAAACTGAAACTTTATTTTTTTTTTGTCAAATAATAATTAACTTAGAATTTCCTGGCTGCAACATGTGTCAAAGTAGTTGGGAAAGGGCATGTTCACCACTGTGTTACATGGCCTTTCCTTTTAACAACACTCAGTAAACGTTTGAGAACTGAGGAGACACATTTTTTAAGCTTTTCAGGTGGAATTCTTTCCCATTCTTGCTTGATGTACAGCTTAAGTTGTGCAACAGTCCAGGGGTCTCTGTTGTGGTATTTTAGGCTTCATAATGCGCCACATATTTTCAATGGGAGACAGGTCTGGACTACAGGCACGCCAGTCTAGTACCCGCACTCTTTTACTATGAAGCCACATTGATGTAACACGTGGTTTGGTATTGTCTTGCTGAAATAAGCAGGGGCGTCCATGGTAATGTTGCTTGGATGCTCCAAAACCTGTATGTACCTTTCAGCATTAATGGCACCTTCACATATGTGTAATTTACCCATGTCTTGGGCACTAATACACTCCCATACCATCACAGATGCTGGCTTTTCAACTTTGCGCCTATAACAATCCGGATGGTTCTTTTCCTCTTTGGTCCGGAGGATACGACGTCCACAGTTTCCAAAAACAATTTGAAATGTGGACTAGTCAGACCACAGAACACTTTTCCACTTTGTATCAGTTCATCTTAGATGAGCTCAGGCCCAGCGAAGCCGACGGCGTTTCTGGGTGATGTTGATAAACGGTTTTCGCCTTGCATAGGAGAGTTGTAACTTGCACTTACAGATGTAGCGACCAACTGTAGTTACCGACAGTGGGTTTCTGAAGTGTTCCTGAGCCCATGTGGTGATATCCTTTACACACTGATGTCGAGGTATCGAAGGTCACGTGGCTTAGCTGCTTACGTGCAGTGATTTCTCCAGATTCTCTGAACCCTTTGATGATATTACGGACCGTAGATGGTGAAAACCCTAAATTCTTTGCAATAGCTGGTAGAGAAAGGTTTTCTTAAACTGTTCAACAATTTGCTCACGCATTTGTTGACAAAGTGGTGACCCTCGCCCCATCCTTGTTTGTGAATGACTGAGCATTTCATGGAATCTACTTTTATACCCAATCATGGCACCCACCTGTTCCCAATTAGCCTGTTCACCTGTGGGATGTTCCAAATAAGTGTTTGATGAGCATTCCTCAACTTTATCAGTATTTATTGCCACCTTTCCCAACTTCTTTGTCACATGTTGCTGGCATCAAATTCTAAAGTTAATGATTATTTGCAACAACAAAAAAATGTTTATCAGTTTGAACATCAAATATGTTGTCTTTGTAGCATATTCAACTGAATATGGGTTGTAAATTATTTGCAAATCATTGTATTCCGTTTATATTTACATCTAACACAATTTCCCAACTCATATGGAAACGGGGTTTGTATGTTCCACTTGTTTTTAATACTGTGGGAATGTTCTGAACTCCTGTTGCCATCCCACTCTTTTACAACCTCTTACTAGAACACTGACTGTATGTGAATTGGTGCATGATTACCTTTGAAAACACATGATTTACTGTAAGTGTAACAATGCATTAGTCCAATTAGAACAATTTCTAAATGGACACTTAGATGTGTACTACTGCCTGGACTGTAGAGCCACAGGCGCAGCTGTCCAGGATACGGTTACCTGTAACGTTAGCTGTGTGCTGTCCTACTAAGTACCCAGATCGGGACTTAATGCAACACATGTGTTTCTTTTAGGCAACATTCTTGCCGGCTTAGCCAAAAGGCTCGCACACATCACATTGCACTGATGAGAGGAATGTGCAGGCTCGACGGGCTTACTGGGGAAAGCCTATCACTCCGCCATTGTATACATGCACACTAATGTGTGTGCACCGTGGAGACGGCCGCCCACTCTGCGTGTACAGTATGCACTCAACAATGCGGTGGAAGAATACAAAAACATCGTTCCACCGCTGCTATTTTTTTTTTTTTAATGACAAAAACACATTACAAGCCTGTCAGGACGGTTATAATGCTGTTACGCAACATTTAATATTCCACAATGTAGCATGTTTCAAACAGAACATGTGTTCATTTTAGTACTCAAAATCAAATTTAAATAAACTACAATATTATATTTTTCACCAAGTACCACCATAATGCATACTTGCCAACCTTGAGACCTCCGATTTCGGGAGGTGGGGGGTGGGGTGGGGCGGGGGCGTGGTTGGGGGCGGGGCTAAGAGGGGAGGAGTATATTTACAGCTAGAATTCACCAAGTCAAGTATTTCATATATATATATATATATATATATATATATATATATATATATATATAATATACAGTATACTTGACTTTCAGTGAATTCTAGCTATATTTATTTTATTATATATATATATATATATATATATATGTATGTGTGGGAAAAAAATCACAAGACTATTTCATCTCTACAGGCCTGTTTCATGAGGGGGGGTACCCTCAATCATCAGGAGATCTCCTGATGATTGAGGGTACCCCCCTCATGAAACAGGCCTGTAGAGATGAAATAGTCTTGTGATTTTTTTCCCACACATACATATATTGCGCTCTACTACGGTATCGAGCACTATTTTTTGGATAACCTTATTAAGATATATATATATATATATATATATATATATATATATATATATATATATATAAATAAAAGAAATACTTGAATTTCAGTGTTCATTTATTTACACATATACACACACATAACACTCATCTACTCATTGTTGAGTTAAGGGTTGAATTGTCCATCCTTGTTCTATTCTCTGTCACTATTTTTCTAACCATGCTGAACACCCTTTCGCAGGTGCCCAGAAAGGTTTCGAGTACCACCAAAAAAACAGAATCTCTGAAGACAGTATACAAATTTGTGTTAAAGGTGTACAAATACTCTTTGTATAATAAGCATGTTATTTTTTTTTACAAATGAGAGTTAAGAGTTCAGCACTAAAAAAAAAAAAAAAAAAAGAATGTGGCTTAAGTACAGTTTTTTAATTGAGCTGCTGCATTTTTTGGTTGGGTTGTTTATTTATTTTGAGTAACTTCTATACATTTCTAAAAGGGGAATAATATAATAGAGTTATCTATGTTTGTCTGTTGCCATCTCCTGGTGAATGTTGGCTATAGCGTACTGGGGTTACTTTTTGGTTGGCCAACGATTTACGTGGTGTTGCGCACCTGACGTCACTCAGGTCCGCATGGAGCTGGAGGGGGCGTGGCTTCCAGCTCCGCCTGAATTTCGGGAGATTTTCGGGAGAAAATTTGTCCCGGGAGGTTTTCGGGAGAGGCGCTGAATTTCGGGAGTCTCCCGGCAAATCCGGGAGGGTTGGCAAGTATGCCATAATGACCAACAATAAAATAAAGTAGCACAGTAGGCTTAAGTATTCATTAAAAACAAGGCAGCGGTTTTATTTAACAAGAATACCATTTTTTCCGGACGCTAGAGGGCACCGGCATATAAGCCCAGTCCATCCATCCATTTTCTACCGCTTGTCCCTTTTGGGGTCGCGGGGGGTGCTGGAGCCTATCTCAGCTGCATTCGGGCGGAAGGCGGTGTACACCTTCGACAAGTCGCCACCTCATCACAGGGCCAACACAGATAGACAGACAACATTCACACTCACATTCACACACTAGGGCCAATTTAGTGTTGCCAATCAACCTATCCCCAGGTGCATGTCTTTGGCGGTGGGAGGAAGCCGGAGAACCCGGAGGGAACCCACGCAGTCACGGGGAGAACATGCAAACTCCACACAGAAAGATCCGGATCCTGGGATTGAACTCAGGACTACTCAGGACCTTCGTATTGTGAGGCACATGCACTAACCCCTGTACCACCGTGCTGCCGGCATATAAGCCGCACCCACTAAATTCTAGTAGACAATTTTATTTTCCCATATATTAACCACACCATACTATAAGCTGCAGATATATATGTTGTGAAATGAGTTACACAGAAAGATTATGTAGATGTTTATTTACATACCTTAATTGATTCCAAATGATGTCTGCAACACGGCAGTAAAACGGCTGATCAAACAAAACAGAAGTCATCGTCATGGACCCACTAGCTGTGGAAGCTAGCTCTGTAATCAGCTAAACAGACTCAGTAAGTCCACAGTGACGTTTTGGTGAAATGACAAAACAAACAATACAAAAAGAATGCCATTTTAAGTTAATAATACGAACGAAGTGTTAGCATATTGGCTAATGCTAACGACGGCAGCTTCATTACTTTCATGATAGCACTTACAAATATACATGAAAACACTTCTACAGACATCATGGGGCGGTTTAGTTAGTAAGAGTTGTTTTAGTTATATTGTAAAACGTACAAACGTTGCTTGGATTGATGAATGAAGAATTCATACGAGTAGAAACATTTAATATTCGACAATGTAGCATTTTTCAAACAGAATATGCGTTAATTTTAGTACTCAAAGTCAAATTGAAAAAAAAAACTACAATATTATTGAACAGTGGTCGTCAAACCTTTTTCATGAAGTACCACCATAATGACCAACATTAAAATAAGAGTAGCGCAGTAGGCTTAAGTATTCATTAAAAACAAGGCAGCGGTTTTATTTAACAAGAATGCCATATTTTCCGGACTATAGAGGGCACCGGCATATAATCCGCACCCACTCACTTCTAGTAGAAAATTTTATTTTTTCATATATTAACCACACCAGATATAAGTCGATATAAGATATAAGCTGCAGATATGTACAGTACAGGCCAAAAGTTTGGACACACCTTCTCATTTCAATGTGTTTTCTTTATTTTCATGACTATTTACATTGTAGATTGTCACTGAAGGCATCAAAATTATAACACCTGTGAAGTGAAAACCCTTTCAGGTGACTACCCCTTGGAGCTCACCGAGAGAATGCCAAGAGTGTGCAAAGCAGTAATCAGAGCAAAGGGTGGCTATTTTGAAGAAACTAGAATATAAAACATGTTTTCAGTTATTTCACCTGTTTTTGTACGTAACTCCACATGTGTTCACTCATAGTTGTGATGCCTTCAGTGATAATCTACAATGTAAATAGTCATGAAAGTAAAGAAAACACATTGAATGAGGAGAAGGTGTGTCTAAACTTTTGGCCTGTACCGTACGTTGTGAAATGAGTTACACAGAAATATTATGTACATTTTTATTTACATATCTTAATTGTTTCCAAATGATGTCTGCAACACGGCAGTAAAACGGCTGATCAAACAAAACAGAAGTCATCGTCATGGACCCACTAGCTGTGGAAGCCAGCTCTCCAATCAGCTAAACAGACTCAGTAAGTCCACAGTGACGTTTTGGTGAAATTACGAAACTGAAACAATACAAAAAGAATGCCATTTTAAGTAAATGATACTTACAAAAACACGTGTTAGCATATTAGCTAGTTAGCGTTAGCTTCATTACTGTATGATAGCACTTACAAATATACATGAAAACACTCCTACAGACATCACACATGGGACGGTTTAGTTAGTAAGAATTGTTTTAGTTATATTGTAAAACTTACAAACGTTGCTTAGAGTGATGAATTAAGAATCCATACGAGTAGAAACGCTATGGACGGCGAGAAGACAAAACAATCTAGACAGGACAATGCAGAACCTGCAGTAGGCAACCTCGTCCAAAAGATGGTACTATAACACAAACAATAACACACCTATTCAGTGTATTTGTTTGTTTTTTTCAAATTCCATAAATCAACCGCACCGTTTTATAAGTCGCAGGTTTCAACACGCAGGAAAAAAGTAGCAGCTTATAGTCCGCAATTTTTGGTATTTCATTTCTGGTTTGCATAGTTGACGCATGTGTATTTATTTTATTTGTTTATAGTTTTTTTTATAGTTTTTTTAAAGGGTGTCCTGCTACAAACATTCATACACTAGTGTGTGTGGAACCCTAAGACACAACAGCAGTGACTCAGGTGGCGGGCGTTGGGTTTGTACCAGGAACCCAGGAGTTTCTGGACCACCACTCTACCATCTCGGCCACGGGCTTCCACGCTGTTGGCGGCAAAATATGAACAAAAACACAACAAATACTAATAACTTTCTTTTGTCGCTTATTTGTGTGTGTTTTTGTTATGTCAAGCAAGCCTGTGAGTGCTTTCAGGTGGGGGGCTCACAGCTGCAGCCGCTGCTTTTTGTAAAGAGCGATACATGCTTTCATGTTAGAATCTCCAAAAGTCTC